>NW_028270176.1:27109693-27124307 GCF_037043375.1 Chiloscyllium plagiosum | reverse complement strand
GTAAGTGAATGAGACAGTGAGTGAGTGAGTGAGAAAGTGAGTGAGACAGTGAGTGAGTGAGACAGTGAGTGAGTGAGACGGTGAGTGAGTGAGTGAGTGAGATGATTAGTGAGTGAGTGAGACAGAGTGAGTGAGACAGTGAGTGAGTGAGTGAGATGGTGAGTGAGTGAGAAAGTGAGTGAGACAATGAGTGAGTAAGTGAGTGAGGCAGTGAGTGAGTGAGTGAGACAGTGAGTGAGTGAGTGGGTGAGACGGTGAGTGAGTGAGATGATTAGTGTGTGAGTGAGACAGTGAGTGAGACAATGAGTGAATGAGATGTTTAGTGAGCAAGTGAGTGAGACAGTGAGTGAGTGAGACATTCAGTGAGTGAGAAAGTGAGTGAATGAGACATCCAGTGAGTGAGAAAGTGAGTGAATGCGTGAGACAGTGAGTGAGTGAGACAGTGAGCGAGTGAGATGTTCAGTGAGTGAGACTGTGAATGAGTGAGTGAGTGAGACAGTGAGTGAGAAAGTGAGTGAGTGAGACAGTGAGTGAGTGAGACAGTGAGTGAGTGAGTGAGACAGTGAGTGAGTGAGTGAGTGAGTGAGTGAGTGAGTGAGTGAGACAGTGGGTGAGTGAGACAGTGAATGAGTGAGACAGTGAGTGAGTGAGTAAGTGAGTGAAGACACTGATGGAGTGAGACGTTGAGTGAGTGAGGCAGTGAGTGAGTCAGTGAGTGAGTCAGTGAGACTGTGAGTGAGAGATATTTAGTGAGTGAGTGAGTGAGACAGAGTGAGTGAAACAGTGAGTGAGACAGTGAGTGAGTAAGACAGTGAGAGAGTGAGACAGTGAGTGAGTGACTGAGGCAGTGAGTGAGTGAGTGAGATGTTTAGTGAGTGAGTGAGACATTGAGTGAGACAGTGAGAGTGAGTGAGACAGTGATTGAGTGAGTGAGTGAGACAGTGAGTGAGTGAGATGTTTAGTGAGTGAGTGAGTGAGTGAGTGAAACAGTGAGTGAGACAGTGAGTGAGTGAGAGAGTGAGACAGTGAGTGAGTGATTGAGGCAGGGAGTGAGTGAGTGAGATGTTTAGTGAGTGAGTGAGACATTGAGTGAGACAGTGAGAGAGTGAGTGAGACAGTGATTGAGTGAGTGAGTGAGACAGTGAGTGAGTGAGAAAGTGAGCGAGTGAGACAGTGAGTAAGATGTTTAGTGAGTGAGTGAGACAGTGAGTGAGTGAGATGTTTAGTGAGTGAGTGAGACAGTGAATGAGTGAGATGTTTAGTGAGTGAGTGAGACAGTGAATGACTGAGACATCGTGTGAGTGAGACAGTGAGAGACTCAGACAGTGAGAGAGTAAGTGAGAGAGTGAGTGAGATGTTTAGTTTGTGAGTGAGACAGTGAGAGACTCAGACAGTGAGAGAGTAAGTGAGAGAGTGAGTGAGATGTTTAGTTTGTGAGTGAGACAGTGAGTGAGTGAGACAGTGAGTGAGTGAGACAGTGAGCGAGTGAGACAGTGAGTGAGTGTGTGAGATGTTTAGTGAGTGAGTGACACAGTGAGAGAGTGAGATGTTTAGTGAGTGAGACAGCGAGTAAGTGAGATGTTTAGTGAATGAATGAGTGAGACAGTGAGAGAGTGAGATGTTTAATGAGTTAGTGAGTGAGACAGTGAGTGAGATGTTTAGTGAGTGAGTGAGACAGTGAGTGAGTGAGATGTTTAGTGAGTTAGTGAGTGAGACAGTGAGTGAGATGTTTAGTGAGTGAGTGAGACAGTGAGTGAGTGAGATGTTTAGTGAGTGAGTGAGACAGTGAGTGAGTGAGATGTTTAGTGAGTGAGTGAGACACTGAGTGAGTGAGATGTTTAGTGAATGAGTGAGACAGTGAGTGAGTGAGAAATTAGTGAGTGAGTTAGACTGTGAGTGAGTGACACCATGAGTGAGTGAGATAGTGAGTGAGACAGTGAGTGAGACAGTGAGTGAGTGAGTGAGACAGTGAGAGACTGAGACAGTGAGAGAGTGAGTGAGACAGTGAGTGAGTGAGATGTTTAGAGAGTGACTGAGTGATATAGAGTTAGTGAGACAGTGAGTGAGTGAGACAGTGAGTAACTGAGTGAGGCAGTGAGTGAGTGAGACAGTGAGTGAGTGAGACAGTCAGTGAGTGAGACAGTGAGTGAGTGAGTGAGACAGTGAGTAAGTGAGTGAGACAGTGAGACAGTGAGTGAGACAGTGAGTGAGTGAGACAGTCAGTGAGTGAATGAGACAGTGAGTCAGTGAGTGAGACAGTGAGTAAGTGAGTGAGACAGTGAGTAAGTGAGTGAGACAGTGAGTGAGACAGTGAGTGAGACAGTGAGTAAGTGAGTGAGACAGTGAGTGAGACAGTGAGTGAGACAGTGAGTGAGTGAGAGAGTGAGTGAGTGAGACAGTGAGTAAGTGAGTGAGGCAGTGAGTGAGTGAGGCAGTGAGTGAGTGAGACAGTGAGTGAGTGAGATGTTTAGTGAGTGAGTGAGACAGTGAGTGAGTGATTGATACAGTGAGTGAGTGAGCGAGACAGTGAGTGAGTGATTGATACAGTGAGTGAGTGAGCGAGACAGTGAGTACATGATTGAGACAGTGAGTGAGTGAGTAAGACAGTGAGCAAGTGAGACAGTGAGTGAGTGAATGAGATGTTTAGTGAGTGAGTGAGACAGTGAGTGAGTGAGACAGTGAGTGAGTGAGACTGTGAGTGAGTGACATAGTGATTGAGTGAGATAGTGAGACAGTGAGTGAGATGTTTAGTGAGTGAGTGAGACAGTGAGTGAGTGAGACTGTGAGTGAGTGACACAGTGATTGAGTGAGATAGTGAGACAGTGAGTGAGATGTTTAGTGAGTGAGTGAGACAGTGAGTGAGTGAGCCAGTGAGAGACTGAGACAGTGAGAGAGTGAGACAGTAAGTGAGACAGTGAGTGAGTGAGTGAGGGAGACAGTGAGTGAGTTAGACAGTGAGTGAGTGAGACAGTGAGTGAGTGACTGAGATGTTCAGTGAGTGAGACAGTGAGTGTGTGAGACAGTGAGTGAGTGAGTGAGATGTTTAGTGAGTAAGACAGTGAGTGAGTGAGACAGTGGGTGTGTGAGACAGTGAGAGAGTGAGTGAGACATTGAGTGATTGATACAGTGAGTGAGTGAGACAGTGAGTGAGTGAGACAGTGAGTGAGTGATTGCGACAATGAGTGAGTGAGATGTTTAGTGAGTGAGTGAGACAGTGAATGGGTGAGTGAGAAAGTGAGTGAGTGAGACAGTGAGTGAGTGAGACCGTGAGTGATTGAGACAGTGAGCGAGTGAGACAGTGAGTAAGTGAGACAGTGAGACATTGAGTGAGTGAGTGAGACAGTGGGTGAGTGAGACAGTGAGTGAGTGAGTGAGTGAGACGCTGAGTGAGTGAGACATTGAGTGAGTGAGACAGTGAGTCAGTGAGCGAGTGAGACAGTGAGTGAGACTGTGAGTGAGATATTTAGTGAGTGAGTGAGTGAGATGTTTAGTGAGTGAGTGAGTGAGTGAGACAGTGAGTGAGTGAGACAGTGAGAGAGTGAGACAGTGAGTGAGTGATTGAGGCAGTGAGTGAGTGAGTGAGATGTTTAGTGAGTGAGTGAGTGAGACATGGAGTGAGACAGTGAGAGAGTGAGTGAGTGAGACAGTGAGTGAGTGAGACAGTGAGCGAGTGAGACAGTGAGTGAGTGATTGCGACAATGAGTGAGTGAGATGTTTAGTGAGTGAGTGAGACAGTGAATGGGTGAGTGAGAAAGTGAGTGAGTGAGACAGTGAGTGAGTGAGACCGTGAGTGATTGAGACAGTGAGCGAGTGAGACAGTGAGTAAGTGAGACAGTGAGACATTGAGTGAGTGAGTGAGACAGTGGGTGAGTGAGACAGTGAGTGAGTGAGACAGTGAGTGAGTGAGTGAGTGAGACGCTGAGTGAGTGAGACATTGAGTGAGTGAGACAGTGAGTCAGTGAGCGAGTGAGACAGTGAGTGAGACTGTGAGTGAGATATTTAGTGAGTGAGTGAGTGAGATGTTTAGTGAGTGAGTGAGTGAGTGAGACAGTGAGTGAGTGAGACAGTGAGAGAGTGAGACAGTGAGTGAGTGATTGAGGCAGTGAGTGAGTGAGTGAGATGTTTAGTGAGTGAGTGAGTGAGACATGGAGTGAGACAGTGAGAGAGTGAGTGAGTGAGACAGTGAGTGAGTGAGACAGTGAGCGAGTGAGACAGTGAGTGAGATGTTTAGTGAGTGAGTGAGACAGTGAATGAGTGAGACAGCGAGTAAGTGAGTGAGACAGTGAGTGAGATGTTTAGTGTGTGAGTGAGACAGTGAGTGAGTGAGATGTTTAGTGAGTGAGTGAGACAGTGAATGAGTGAGACAGCGAGTAAGTGAGTGAGACAATGAGAGACTGAGACAGTGAGAGAGTGAGTGAGACAGTGAGTGAGACAGTGAGTGAGTGAGATGTTTAGTTTGTGAATGAGACAGTGAGTGAGTGAGACAGTTAGTGAGTGAGTGAGACAGTGAGTCAGTGAGTGAGACAGTGAGAGACTGAGACAGTGAGAGAGTGAGTGAGAGAGTGAGTGAGACAGTGAGTGAGTGAGATGTTTAGTTTGTGAATGAGACAGTGAGTGAGTGAGACAGTCAGTGAGTGAGACAGAGTGAGTGAGTGAGACAGTAAGTGAGACAGTGAGTGAGTGAGACAGTGAGTGAGTGAGACAGAGTGAGTGAGACAGTGATGCAGTGAGTGAGACAGTGAGTGAGACAGTGAGTAAGTGAGACAGTGAGTGAGTGAGACAGTGAGTGAGTGAGACAGAGTGAGTGAGACAGTGAGTTAATGAGTGAGACTGTGAAAGAGTGAGTGAGACAGTGAGTGGGTGAGACAGTGAAAGAGTGAGACAGTGAGTGAGTGAGGATATTCACGACTAGGGCAGAGAGATTTGGAACTAGGAAGGAATAAAGAGTTGTGGGGGAACAGCAGCTGGATTCTCAGGTCAACCATGGTTTCATTGAATAGACGAGTAGGTAGGCCGAATGGCCTCCTGTCCCTATGCCTCCCAGGCTGACTCTGAAAGCATTAGAGAGCTTGCTCACCCCTCTCCCTCGAACATTCGCTGCTGTTATAGATCAGACCAGCCCCCCCCTCACACTATTCCGAAAGTATGTTAGCCTCTCATCTCTGCCTTCCTCGAAAGGTAAAGTCTTGCATTCCCGATTTAATTCGATTGGTAAAAATCCCGGAGTTAAAGCAAAACCCCCTTCATTCATCCCCGGTCGCTAATATCGAACAAAAGGAAGGCAAAATTGGAAAATCCTTATGTTGTTGGAAATTTTAACACAACAATAGGAATAATAAATGTTACTAATGAACTGTTCGAGTGCCGTAACGTCCCATTCATTTGGGGGGGGGGGGGGGTGAGGGGGCAGGGTGAGCATTTTTCCTCGGATGGTGATGGCTACCACGAGGGGGCATAGCTTTAAACTAAGGGGCTGATAGATATAGGACAGATGTCAGAGGTAGTTTCTTTACTCAGAGAGTATTAGGGGTGTGGAAAGCCTGCCTGCAACAGACTCACCAACTTTAAGGGCATTTAAATGGGCATTGGATAGGCATGTGGAGGAGAATGGGATAGTGTAGGGTAGATGGGCTTCAGATTGGGTCGGCACAACATCGAGGGCCGAAGGGCCTGTACTGCGCTGGAATGTTCTACGTTCATCTTTGGCAAAATTCTCGTCTCGTAAGCAAGAGGAAGAGAACAGAGTCCCCAGCGTTTGACTGGAACTGAGAGAGTGAACAATAGTCTCCACTCAGCAACTGCTGAAGGCTACAAGGAAAAAATCCTGCTTCTGTGGGAGCTTGACCATGCCCAGCCAGGCTGCTTCTATTGTTCCATACTTTTAAATAAAAATTCCAAGAACTCTCTGGCAGCCCATTCCATACACGTACCACCCTCTGTGTGAAAAGGTTGCCCCTTAGGTGTCTTTTATATCTTCCCCCTCTCACCCTAAACCTATGCCCCTCTAGTTCTGGACTCCCCGATCTTATAAAGGTTTACAAAACCATGAGGAGCATGGATAGGGTAAATAGATAACGTCTTTTCCCTGGGGTGAGGGAGTCCAGAACTAGAGGGGCATAGGTTTAGGGTGAGAGCGGAAAGATATAAAAGAGACCTAAGGGGCAACTTTTTCACACAGAGGGTGGTACGTGTATGGAATGAGCTGCCAGAGGAAGTGGTGGAGGCTGGTACAATTGCAACATTTAAGAGGCATTTGGATGGGTATATGAATAGGAAGGGTTTGGAGGGATATGGGCCGGGTGCTGGCAGGTGGGACTAGATTGGGTTGGGATATCTGGTTGGCATGGACGGGTTGGGCCGAAGGGTCAGTTTCTAAGACTCTGAGGGATCGGTGTCATCAGCTGCATGGGGAGAATAGACACACTGGGGAGTTGGAGAAGATGTGATGGAGAGGGGATTGGATCGAGTGTTCGAAACGGTGAGGGAGCTGGGAGAAACCACTCCCATTTACTTTGTAAAATCAAGAAATGGAGCCACCATTTTGAAGGGATTGGCCCAACATAGTGAAAGGATACGGTGGGAGGGGAGGGGGTGGGGGGGGAGTGTATGGAATGGTTGGGACCTGGAAGGTGTTGGCTGGGAACGTGCCGGAGACAAGCTCAGTCTCGGATTCCAAGTGGGAATTGGATCGTATCTGTGAACAGGGAAGGGCGTTCCGAGGTAACCAAGCAAAAGACAGACCCGTTGAGTTGTTCTCGCAGAGAGCTAGTATGGACCAGGTGGACCGAATGGCCTCCTACTGTTTCAGGCAACACCTTCCAGCTCCTTTCATAATAGCGAGTTTCCAAGCAAACACCTTTCTCAGTGACTGTATTTCCCAGACATGCGGTCCTGTGAATATCTCCACATGACCCCGTCCATGCTGACTACGATGAGATAGGGAGTGGGAAACTTTCCCCGATTAACACTCAGCGTCTGTTTGGCTCTGAGTGATTACCGGGGAAGAGGCTGATTGTCCTGTTTACACCAATGCACCTGACCAGTTACTGCAAAGAGCCAGCTGCTCTCTATAGGTCACAGCGCTGGAGAATTCCCAGCGTGTTTACAGCATGCCCGAAAAAACAGGGAGTGAGAGAGACCTTCACATTCTGCTTACAATGTCCCTCAGATACAGGGAGAGGGAGAGATCTTCCTGTGGTGTTTACGATGTCCGTAAGACCCAGTGTGTGGGAGATATCTTCAAGGTGGTGTTTACGATGTCGCTAAGACTCAGGCCGTGGGAGGAAACTTCATGTAAGTTCAGAAAGAGGTCTCTCAGTGGATCACTCTATAGAGAAGGACAGAATATAGGCCATTTGGCCCATTGAGCCTGGGCTGCCATCCATCGTGGCTGGTGTAGAGGAACAGGACTAGGCCATTCAGTCAGTTGAGGCTGTCCCCCATTCAATTTGGTGCGGCTGATTGAGCACCTCAATACCGTTTACCCACCCCATCCACATACTGTGGGAGGCTCAGTGTTAGCACTGCAACCTCCCAGCACCACGGACCCCGGTTCGATTCGAGAATCAGGCAACTGTCTGCGTGGGTTTCCTCCGGGTGCTCCGGTTTCCTCCCACACTCCAAAGATGTGTAGGTTAGGGTGGATTGGCCATGCTAAATTGTCCCATAGTGCCCAGGGATGTGCAGGTTAGGGTGGATTGGCCATGCTAAATTGTCCCATAGTGCCCAGGAATGTGCAGGTTAGGGTGGATTGGCCATGGGAAATGTAGGGATATGGTAATGGGCTGGGTCTGGTTGATATGCTCCTGTTCAGAAGCTCAGTGTAGTCTCGATTTGCCGAATGGCCTGTTTCCTCACTGTATGGACTCTATAAATCTGAACTCCAGTATCTGAGGGGGCTGAGGGTTAACATTACAGGGGTTTATAAAATCATGAGGGGCATGGATAGGGGTGGGGGAGTCCACAACTAGAGCACGCAAGTTTAGGCTGAGAGGGGAAAGATATAAAAGGGACCTAAGGGGCAACGATTTCACACAGAGGGTGGTACGTGTATGGAATGAGCTGCCAGAGGATGTGGTGGATGCTGGTACAATTGCAACATTTAAGAGGCATTTGGATGGGTATATGAATAGGAAGGGTTTGGAGGGCTATGGGCCGGGTGCTGGCAGGTGGGACTAGATTGGGTTGGGATATCTGGTCGGCATGGAGGGGTTGGGCTGAAGGGTCTGTTTCTGTACTGTATGTCTCTCTGAAGCTATGAGGTAAGCCTCTTATTTTCCCAATTCCAGGTGAATTCACGCTCCCCCCCCAATTTCCTCCACCACCACTCCCATCCCCCCATCTCTCCTCAAACAGCAGACCCAGGAGTCAATGGGAGGGGTCCATTCTCTCAGTGTCCCCCTCCTGGGGTCAATGGGGAGATGATCTGACGATGGGTTTGGCAGGGTCCACCAGTACCTGTTGGAGGTGAGAGCTGATGTGTTGAGGAGACCCTGCAGGGTGGATATAGATACTGCAGTAACTCTCCCACCCTCCTCACTGCTCCATGTGCAGTAGACCAGAGCTAAGGGTCAATCTGCAGGGGGGGTTGCCCGCTCCCTCCCCCCCCATGTTGATAAGTGAGATGTTTTACTCTCAAAAGGTGCTAACTCTCGCAAAGTCTCCTCTTCCCAATACCAGGCCCTCTGAGTTTTTGTTGAGGTCCAGGTGGATAAATTCTTGATGATGGGGTGGTCAAGCCTGACTGTGGGACTGGAGGGTTGGGGGGCACACACACCATAGGATCAATGGAGAGTCCCCTCGTCGGGCTGAATGGCCTCCTCCAGTTCCTAATGAACAGGTCGGAGGGTCAGAGGGTCATTGTCAGTGTCGAGGTGGGTAAGGAACGATGGTGTGAGCACACAAGTGGAGCAGGGGAAGTTATCGTTCACTCTGAGCCCCCAGGAACTATCCCCGAAAGCAGGGAGATCACAGACACTGTCTCACATCAATCAACCCAGCACTCAACATGAATCTCATTCAGTTCTCTCTCTCCCCACAACCTCTCTCTCTCTCTCTCTCTCCCCCTCGCTCTCTCTCTGTCCCTTTCTCTCTCTTTCTCCCTATCTCACTCTCTCTCATTTTCTTTCTCTCCCCCTCTCTCTCCCTCACTCTTTCTCTCTCTCCCTCTCTCTCTATCTCACCCTCCCTCCCTCTCTATCTCTCTCTCCCTCTCTCTTTCTCTATTTCAGCCTCTCACCCTCTCTCTCTCCCTCTGTCTCCCCCCTCACCTTCCTCTCTCCCTTTGTCCCCTGTCCCTCTCTCTCCTTCTTTCTCTCTCTCTCCGTCTCTCTCTTTCCCACTCTCTATCTCCGTCTCTCTCTCTCTTTCTTTCTCTCTTTCTCGCCACTTTCTTCCCTCTCTCTCTCCCTCTCTGTCTCTCTCTTTCTTTCTGTCTCTCTGCCTCTGTCCCTGTCTCCCTTTGTCTCTCTCTCTCTCTCTGCCTCTCTCTCTCACTTTTTCTTTCTTTCCCTCTCTCTCTCCTTCCTTTTCTCTCCCTCTGTCTCTCTCTCTCTCTTTCTTTCTGTCTCTCTCCCTCTGTCCCTCTCTCCCTTTGTCTATCTCTCTCTCTCTGCGCCTCTCTCTCACTATTTCTTTCTTTCCCTCTCTCTCTCCCTCCTTTTCTCTCCCTCTGTCTCTCTCTCTTTCTCTCTCTGTGTCTCTCTCTCTTTCTTTCTGTCTCTCTCCCTCTGTCCCTCTCTCCCTTTGTCTCTCTCTCTCTCTGCGCCTCTCTCTCACTATTTCTTTCTTTCCCTCTCTCTCTCCCTCCTTTTCTCTCCCTCTGTCTCTCTCTCTCTCTCTCTCTCTTTCTTTCTGTCTCTCTCCCTCTGTCCCTCTCTCCCTTTGTCTCTCTCTCACTATTTCTTTCTTTCCCTCTCTCTCTCCCTCCTTTTCTCTCCCTCTGTCCCTCTCTCTCTCTCTCTCTCTGGAGGAGTCTGGAATATTATGACAATCTTGATTTCGGTCCCTGGGTCCCTCTTGTTGATCTCGGAGTGTTTCCCACCTGCCCCAAGCCTGTTGGACCTGGGGAAGCTGGCAGTCTGATTGATTGCTGCTATATTTAGCGAAGGTGTGGGGATATAAAGTCACCAAGGTGGCTGCGAGTGAATGCGAGAAGGGGAGCAGATAGAGCATGGACCTACTGAGCCTGGCTCTGCTTTTGGGAGCAGCAGGTACGATTTCATGATCCCCCCTGACCATCGATCGATGGAGAGAGCCCAGCACTACCTCTCCCCTTATCGTACCTCACCCGGGGGCTCCACTCACCGCCTCCACCTCTCTAACTCTCGAACCATCTCTTTCCCTTCCCCTCTCTCTCCCCCTCCCTCCCCATCTCTCCATCCCTCTCCCTCCCTCTCTCCCTCCCTCCCTCTCCCTCCCTCTCCCCCTCCATTCCCCCCTCTCTCTCCCTCCCTCCCTCTCCCTGCCTCTCTCCCTCCCTCCCTCTCTCTCCCTCCCTCCCTCTCCCTCCCTCTCTCCCTCCCTCCCTCTCCCTCCCTCTCTCCCTCCCTCTCCCTCCCACTCTCCCTCCCTCTCCCTCCCTCTTTCCCTCCCTCCCTCCCTCTCCCTCTCTCCCTCCATTCCTCCCTCTCTCTCCCTCCCTCCCTCTCTCTCCCTCCCTCCCTCTCCCTCCCTCTCACTCCCTCTCTCCCTCCCTCTCCCTCCCACTCTCCCTCCCTCCCTCTCCCTCCCTCTTTCCCTCCCTCCCTCTCCCTCCCTCTCTCCCTCCCTCCCTCCCTCTCCCTCCCTCTCTCCCTCCCTTCCTCTCACTCCCTCTCTCCCTCCATTCCTCCCTCTCTCTCCCTCCCTCCCTCTCCCTCCCTCTCTCCCTCCCTCCCTCTCCCTCCCACTCTCCCTCCCTCCCTCTCTCCCTCCCTCCCTCTCCCTCCCTCTCTACCTCCCTCCCTCTCTCTCCCTCCCTCCCTCTCCCTCCCTCTCTCCCTCCTTCCCTCTCCCTCCCTCTCTCCCTCCCTCCCTCTCACTCCCTCTCTCCCTCCATTCCTCCCTCTCTCTCCCTCCCTCCCTCTCCCTCCCTCTCTCCCTCCCTCCCTCTCCCTCCCTCTCTCCCTCCCTCTCCCTCCCACTCTCCCTCCCTCCCTCTCCCTCCCTCTTTCCCTCCCTCCCTCTCCCTCCCTCTCTCCCTCCCTCCCTCCCTCGCCCTCCCTCTCTCCCTCCCTCCCTCTCACTCCCTCTCTCCCTCCCTCTCTCCCTCCCTCTCTCCCTCCCTCTCTCCCTCCCTCTCTCCCTCCCTCTCTCCCTCCCTCTCTCTCCCTCCCTCCCTCTCCCTCCCTCTCTCCCTCCCTCTCTCTCCCTCCCTCCCTCTCCCTCCCTCTCTCCCTCCCTCTCTCCCTCCCTCTCTCCCTCCCTCTCTCTCCCTCCCTCTCTCCCTCCCTCTCTCCCTCCCTCTCTCTCCCTCCCTCTCTCCCTCCCTCTCTCCCTCCCTCTCTCCCTCCCTCTCTCCCTCCCTCTCTCCCTCCCTCTCTCTCCCTCCCTCTCTCTCCCTCCCTCCCTCTCCCTCCCTCTCTCCCTCCCTCTCTCCCTCCCTCTCTCCCTCCCTCTCTCCCTCCCTCTCTCCCTCCCTCTCTCCCTCCCTCTCTCTCCCTCCCTCCCTCTCCCTCCCTCTCTCCCTCCCTCTCTCCCTCCCTCTCTCCCTCCATCACTGTAATTCCATTGTTACTCTGCCAATCTCCCCATCCATCTATCGCTCAAATACAGCTCATTATTCGAGGTGTGTGGATAAAGGAGGGGCACTTGGACTTGATTCAGCTCATTGTCCCCAGAGGGTCCTTACGTGAAGATATCTCCCCTCCCTCAGCCTCCCCTCACACCTCTCCGTCATCAGTCTCCCCCTTCAACCACTTCGCTAACACAGATACCCAACCCTCACCGCCCACCCCCCCTCTCCCGGAAACACTCAAACCTTTCAACCCCAGAGACATTGATAGTGGACCCCCTCCCCTTGCATCTTCCAGACTGTGGCCTTATCGTTTTACACCCCGCCACCAAACAATATTACTGACCCTCTGACAGTGCGGCACTCCCTCTGCACTGACCCTCCGACAGTGCGGCACTCCCTCAGCACTGACCCTCTGACAGTGCGGCCCTCCCTCAGCACTGATCCTCCGACATTGCGGCTCTCCCTCAGTACTGACCCTCCGACAGTGCCCACTCCCTCAGCACTGACCCTCCGACAGTACGGCTCTCCCTCAGCACTGACCCTCCGACAGTGCGGCATTCCCTCAGCACTGACCCTCCGACAGTGCGGCGCTCCCTCAGCACTGATCCTCCGACAGTGCGGCACTCCCTCAGCACTGACCCTCTGACAGGGCAGCACTCCCTCAGCACTGACTCTCTGACAGTGCGGCACTCCCTCAGCACTGACCCTCTGACAGTGCGGCACTCCCTCAGCACTGACCCTCCGACAGTACGGCACTCCCTCAGCACTGACCCTCCGACAGTGCGGCTCTCCCTCAGCACTGACCCTCCGACAGTGCGGCACTCCCTCAGCACTGACCCTCCGACAGTACGGCACTCCCTCAGCACTGACCCTCCGACAGTGCGACACTCCCTCAGCACTGACCCTCCGACAGTGCGGCACTCCCTCAGCACTGACCCTCCGACAGTGCGGCACTCCCTCAGCACTGACCCTCCGACAGTGCGGCACTCCCTCAGCACTGACCCTCCGACAGTGCGGCACTCCCT
Organism: Chiloscyllium plagiosum; assembly: GCF_037043375.1. Taxonomy (NCBI): domain Eukaryota; kingdom Metazoa; phylum Chordata; class Chondrichthyes; order Orectolobiformes; family Hemiscylliidae; genus Chiloscyllium; species Chiloscyllium plagiosum. The sequence continues at coordinate 27,111,566 of NW_028270176.1, read as the reverse complement.
CAGCACTGACCCTCCGACAGTGCGGCAATCCCTCAGCACTGACCCTCCGACAGTGCGGCACTCCCTCAGCACTGACCCTCCGACAGTGCGGCACTCCCTCAGCACTGACCCTCCGACAGTATGAAAGTTATTGATTTAATGAGTTTGTGGATATGATGATGAATCTCTGTCTGTTTCCCTCCTCGTGTGTTCCCACAGTCGCTGCTGACGATGATAAGATCATTAATGGGTATGAGTGTCCCCCACACTCCCAGCCCTGGCAAGTGTACTTCACCACAGATAGCCATCGCTGGTGTGGAGGCTCCATTATCGATGAGTGGTGGGTCCTGTCTGCGGCTCATTGTGAGAAACCGTAAGTATCCAATTCCCCCTTCCACAAGTGGCCCGTCATTTGCAGAGTCCCTTCCTTTCCCATTCCTGCTGGAATCTATCAAAGGGAACAAGTCTCCCTGCAGTTTAATCCCAATCCAAAGTCTCTCGTATTAACAGACATACCCTCTGATCTGTCTTTCCCATCCACCCTCTCTGTTACCTGCTTTCTGTCTCAACGCTCTCTACGAACAATCCTGTCGTTTCATCCAATCTGTCATGTGTTTCGAACCCTGTCTCTCTGTTCTGTTGTCAATAGAGTTGTCCCGGAAGACGGGCCTTAACTCGGCTTTCCCTTCACCTCCGACGTTGCCAAATCAGCTGAGTTTCCCCAGGATTTTCTGCCATTGTTTCAGCTTCCCAGTTTCCGAAATATTTTGTCGGTTTTTGCTCTCCCTTTAGCTCTGTTGTAAACACCGGTCCTCCCCATGAGCTCTCATGAGGGGTTGCATTTCCTCCGATAGACCTTACCTACGAGCTGTTGTAAGTATAGACGTCCCTACAAGCAATCGCAAATGAAATCCCATCTTTCGCAGGAATAGACATCCCTGTGTCTGATAGGGAGCTGTTTATACGGACACTCTCTGGAATTTAGAGAAATGAGAGATCATCTGGTGGAGGCACGGTGGCTCAGTGGTTAGCATTGCTGCCTCACAGCGCCAGGGACCCAGGTTCGATTCCAGCCTCGGGTGACTGTCCGTGTGGAGTTTGCACATTCTCCCCGTGTCTGCGTGGGTTTCCTCCGGGTGCTCCGGTTTCCTCCCACAATCCAAGAATATGCAGGTTAGGGTGGATTGGCCATGCTAAATTGTCCCATAGTGCCCAGGGAGGTGCAGGTTAGGGTGGATTGTCCATGGGAAATTGTCCCATAGTGCCCAGGGATGTGCAGGTTAGGGTGGATTAGCCATGCTAAATTGTCCCATAGTGCCCAGGGATGTGCAGGTTAGGGTGGATGGGCCTTGCTAAATTGTTCCATAGTGCCCAGGGATGTGCAGGTTAGGGTGGATTGGCCATGCTAAATTGTCCCATAGTGCCCAGGGATGTGCAGGTTAGGGTGGATTGGCCATGGGAAATTGTCCCATAGTGCCCAGGGATGTGCAGGTTAGGGTGGATTGGCCATGCTAAATTGTCCCATAGTGCCCAGGGATGTGCAGGTTAGGGTGGATTGGCCATGGGAAATTGTCCCATAGTGCCCAGGGATGTGCAGGTTAGGGTGGATTGGCCATGCTAAATTGTCCCATAGTGCCCAGGAATGTGCAGGTTCGGGTGGATTGGCCATGCTAAATTGTCCCATAGTGCCCAGGGATGTGCAGGTTAGGGTGGATTGGCCATGCTAAATTGTCCCATAGTGTCCAGGGATGTGCAGGTTCGGGTGGATTGGCCATGGGAAACTGTCCCATAGTGCCCAGGGATGTGCAGGTTAGGGTGGATTGGCCATGGGAAATTGTCCCATAGTGTCCAGGGATGTGCAGGTTAGGGTGGATTGGCCATGGGAAATTGTCCC
>NW_028270176.1:27089693-27104693 GCF_037043375.1 Chiloscyllium plagiosum | reverse complement strand
TGTTCTGCCCACAGTACAGTATCCTGCTGATCTCCAGTGCCTTGATGTCCCAATATTGTCTGAAACCACCTGTCACAACGCCTACCCTGGCATGATCTCCAGAAACATGGTCTGTGCTGGTTTCATGCAGGGTGGGAAAGACAGCTGTCAGGTAAGGCTGGGTAAGGGTGGCGAGGGGTGGGGAAGGGTGGGGAAGGGTTGGTGAGGATGGGTAAGGATGGGTAAGTGTGGTGAAGGGTTGGTGAGGATGGGGAAGGGTGGGTAAGAATGGGGAAGGGTGGGGAAGGATGGGGAAGGATGGGGAAGGGTGGGTAAGAATGGGGAAGGATGGGGAAGGGTGGGTAAGAATGGGGAAGGATGGGGAAGGGTGGGAAGGGTGGGTAAGTGTGGGTGAGGATGGGTAAGGATGGGAAGGGTGGGTGAGGGTGGGGAAGGATGGGTAAGGGTGGTGAAGGGTGGGCAAGGGTAGGTAAGAATGGGTAAGGGTGGGGAAGGGTTTGGAAGGGTGGAGTCAGGAGATGCAGAACAGAGGGACCATTTACTCTGCTTCATCTGTCCCGATCTCCACCCGCTGAATGGAGGCCGATGTAATCACAACTCATTCCGAAAGTGGAATGGATTTATCTGACTCAAAACTGAAGCCCCTACACCCCCTCCCTATCTCTGTAACCCCCTCCATCCCCTAACACCCCCTCCCTATCTCTGTAACCCCCTCCAGCCCCTACACCCCCTCCCTATCTCTGTAACCCCCTCCAGCCCCTACACCCCCTCCCTCTCTCTGTAACCCCCTCCAGCCCCTACACCCCCTCCCTCTCTCTGTAACCCCCTCCAGCCCTACACCCCCTCCCTATCTCTGTAACCCCCTCCAGCCCCTACACCCCCTCCCTCTCTCTGTAACCCCCTCCAGCCCCTACACCCCCTCCCTATCTCTGTAACCCCCTCCAGCCCCTACATCCCTCCCTATCTCTGTAACCTCCTCCAGCCCCTACACCCCCTCCCTATCTCTGTAACCCCTTCCAGCCCCTACACCCCCTCCGTATCTCTGTAACCCCCTCCAGCCCCTACACCTCCTCCCTATCTCTGTAACCCCCTCCAGCCCCTACACCCCCTCCCTATCTCTGTAACCCCCTCCAGCCCCTACACCTCCTCCCTATCTCTGTAACCCCCTCCAGCCCCTACACCCCCTCCCTATCTCTGTAACCTCCTCCAGCCCCTACACCCCCTCCCTATCTATGTAACCCCATCCAGCCCCTACACCCCTCCCTATCTCTGTAACCCCCTCCAGCCCCTACACCCCCTCCCTATCTCTGTAACCTCCTCCAGCCCCTACACCCCCTCCCTATCTATGTAACCCCATCCAGCCCCTACACCCCTCCATATCTCTGTAACCCCCTCCACCCCCTACACCTCCTCCCTATCTCTGTAACCCCCTCCAGCCCCTACACCCCCTCCCTATCTCTGTATCCCCCTCCAGCCCCTACACCCCCTCTCTATCTCTGTAACCATCTCCAGCCCCTACACCCCCTCCTTATCTCTGTAACCCCCTCCAGCTCTTACACCCCCTCCCTATCTCTGTAACCCCCTACAGCCCCTACACCCCCTCCCTATCTCTGTCACCCCCTCCAGCCCCTACACCCTCTCCCTATCTCTGTAACCCCCTCCAGCCCCTACACCCCCTCCCTATCTCTGTAACCCCCTCCAGCCTCTACACCCCCTCCCTATCTCTGTAACCCCCTCCAGCCCTTACACACCCTCCCTATCTCTGTAACCCCCTCCAGCCTCTACACACCCTCCCTATCTCTGTAACCCCCTACAGCCCCTACACCCCCTCCCTATCTCTGTAACCCCCTCCAGCCCCTACACCCCCTCCCTATCTCTGTAACCCCCTCCTGTGAAATGCTTCTTAAAATGTCTGTCTTTGGCTGAAATCTCTCTCAGTCTGATCTTATAGAGTCAGAGAGATGTACATCACGGGAACAGACCCTTCGGTCCAACCCGTCCATGCCGACCAGATATCCCAACCCAATCTAGTCCCACCTGCCAGCACCCGGCCCATATCCCTCCAAACCCTTCCTATTCATATACCCATCCAAATGCCTCTTAAATGTTGCAATTGTACCAGCCTCCACCACTTCCTCTGGCAGCTCATTCCATACACGTACCACCCTCTGGGTGAAAAAGTTGCCCCTTAGGTCTCTTTTATATCTTTCCCCTCTCACCCTAAACCTATGCCCCTCTAGTTCTGTACTCCCCCACCCCCAGGGAAAAGACTTTGTCTATTTACCCTATCCATGCCCCTCATAATTTTGTAAACCTCTATAAGGTCACCCCTCAGCCTCCGACGCTCCAGGGAAAACAGCCCCAGCCTGTTCAGCCTCTCCCTGTCGCTCAAATCCTCCAACCCTGGCAACATCCTTGTAAATCTTTTCTGAACCCTTTCAAGTTTCACAACATCTTTCCGATAGGAAGGAGACCAGAATTGCACGCAATATTCCAACAGTGGCCTAACCAATGTCCTGTACAGCTGCAACATGACCTCCCAACTCCTGTACTCAATACTCTGACCAATAAAGGAAAGCATACCAAACGCCTTCTTCACTATCCTATCTACCTGCGACTCCACTTTCAAGGAGCTATGAACCTGCACTCCAAGGTCTCTTTGTTCAGCAACACTCCCTAGGACCTTACCATTCAGTGTATAAGTCCTGCTAAGATTTGCTTTCCCAAAATGCAGCACCTCGCATTTATCTGAATTAAACTCCATCTGCCACGTCTCAGCCCACTTGTGTTGGCTTTCTACCAAACAGGGTGACTCCGGGGGTCCCTTGGTGTGCGAGGGGAAGTTGGAAGGAATTGTGTCCTGGGGATTAGGCTGTGCTGAGCCGAATTACCCTGGAGTCTACACTAAAGTCTGCAACTTCCTCCCCTGGATCCAAGAAACGAGGAGGACCAATTAGAATTCGCCTCAGCATATATTCCTGCCCCTCGCAGCCTGGGGAACAGCTATCAATAAAGGAATATTTCAGAATAAACATTGGCGAACATTGTCGAGTGGTTTATTGGTAACAAATTGTGTGGTTGTTCAATATTAAATCATAAAGTGATGTCGTCCATTCGGCTCATCACTTACATTCTGTCCTTCAATGAGAATTGTTAATCTCTTCCCCTCCTCAAACAGACCACATTTCCTGCAGGGAGCTGTTCTTGACCTGGCAGGAGAAGATGGGACAATTTGTTGGCAAATGCACCCTGAAGGGTCAAATCCTTGCTGTGGAGAATTCCCCAGAGGAGTGTTAAGCCGTAATCCTTTATATGGTTGTGGTGGTTGGAGGGTCAGCCATCTCAGCTCCAGGCCGTCTCTGCAGGAGTCCCTCAGGGGAGAGCCCGAGGCCCAAACCATCTTCAGCTGCTTCATCACTGACCCTCCCTCTGCCATAAGGTCAGGATGGGGATGTTCACTGATGGTTACACAGCGTTCAGCACCATTCCCCACTCCTCACAGACTGAAGCAGGCCATGTCCAAATGCACCAAGATCTGGACAGTATCCAGGCTTGGGCTGACAAGGGGCAAGTAACATTCACACCACACACTAACCAAACATAACTCACCTCCAACATGAGGGAATCTAACCCCTGCCCCTTGACGTTCCACGGTGTTCCCACCACGGACTCCCCCACTGTCACCATCCTGGGGGTGACCATTGACCAGAAACCCAACTGGACCCACCACATAAACACAGCGACTCCAAGAGCAGGTCAGAGGCTGGGAATCCTGCAGCGAGTAACTCCCCTCCTGACTCCCCCCAAAGCCTGTCCCACCATCGACAAGGCACAAGGCAGGAGGGTGAGGGAATACACCCCCCTTGACCCTGGAGGGGGGCAGCTCCAACAACACTCGAGAGGCTCAACACCATCCAGGGACAAAGCAGCCCCACACCCACAAACATCCCCTCCCTCCCCCCACCGACGCTCAGTAACAGCAGTGTGTACCATCCCCTCCCTCCCCGCACCGACGCTCAGTAACAGCAGTGTGTACCATCCCCTCCCTCCCCGACCGACGCTCAGTAACAGCAGTGTGTACCATCCCCTCCCACCCCCCACCGACGCTCAGTAACAGCAGTGTGTACCATTCCCCCCCTCCCTCCCCCCACCGACGCTCAGTAACAGCAGTGTGTACCATCCCGTCCCTCCCCCACCGACGCTCAGGAACAGCAGTGTGTACCATCCCCTCCCTCCCCCCACCGACGCTCAGTAACAGCAGTGTGTACCATCCCCTCCCTCCCCCACCGACGCTCAGTAACAGCAGTGTGTACCATCCCGTCCCTCCCCCACCGACGCTCAGGAACAGCAGTGTGTACCATCCCCTCCCTCCCCCCACCGACGCTCAGTAACAGCAGTGTGTACCATCCCCTCCCTCCCCCCACCGACGCTCAGTAACAGCAGTGTGTACCATCCCCTCCCTCCCCCCACCGACGCTCAGTAACAGCAGTGTGTACCATCCCCTCCCTCCCCCACCGACGCTCAGTAACAGCAGTGTGTACCATCCCCTCCCTCCCCCACCGACCCTCAGTAACAGCAGTGTGTACCATCCCCTCCCTCCCCCCCACCGACGCTCAGTAACAGCAGTGTGTACCATCCCCTCCCTCCCCCACCGACACTCAGTAACAGCAGTGTGTACCATCCCCTCCCTCCCCCCACCGACGCTCACTAACAGCAGTGTGTACCATCCCCTCCCTCCCCCCACCGACGCTCAGTAACAGCAGTGTGTACCATCCCCTCCCTCCCCCCACCGACCCTCAGTAACAGCAGTGTGTACCATCCGCTCCCTCCCCCCACCGACACTCAGTAACAGCAGTGTGTACCATCCCCTCCCTCCCCCCACCGACACTCAGTAACAGCAGTGTGTACCATCCCCTCCCTCCCCCCACCGACGCTCAGTAACAGCAGTGTGTACCATTCCCTCCCTCCCCCCACCGACGCTCAGTAACAGCAGTGTGTACCATCCCCTCCTTCACCCCCCCCGGCACTCAGTAACAGCAGTGTGTACCATCCCCTCCCTCCCCCCCCGACACTCAGTAACAGCAGTGTGTACCATCCCCTCCCTCCCCCCACCGACGCTCAGTAACAGCAGTGTGTACCATTCCCTCCCTCCCCCCACCGACGCTCAGTAACAGCAGTGTGTACCATCCCCTCCTTCACCCCCCCCGGCACTCAGTAACAGCAGTGTGTACCATCCCCTCCCTCCCCCCCCGACACTCAGTAACAGCAGTGTGTACCATCCCCTCCCTCCCCCCACCAACACTCAGTAACAGCAGTGTGTACCATCCCCTCCCTCCCCCACCGACGCTCAGTAACAGCAGTGTGTATCATCCCCTCCCTCCCCCCACCGACGCTCAGTAACAGCAGTGTGTACCATCCCCTCTCTCCCCCCACCGACACTCAGTAACAGCAGTGTGTACCATCCCCTCCCTCCCCCCACCAACACTCAGTAACAGCAGTGTGTACCATCCCCTCCCTCCCCCACCGACGCTCAGTAACAGCAGTGTGTATCATCCCCTCCCTCCCCCCACCAACACTCAGTAACAGCAGTGTGTACCATCCCCTCCCTCCCCCACCGACGCTCAGTAACAGCAGTGTGTACCATCCCCTCCCTCCCCCCCCGACACTCAGTAACAGCAGTGTGTACCATCCCCTCTCTCCCCCCACCGACACTCAGTAACAGCAGTGTGTACCATCCCCTCCCTCCCCCCCACCGACGCTCAGTAACAGCAGTGTGTACCATCCCCTCTCTCCCCCACCGACGCTCAGTAACAGCAGTGTGTACCATCCCCTCCCTCCCCCCCCGACACTCAGTAACAGCAGTGTGTACCATCCCCTCCCTCCCCCCCCGACACTCAGTAACAGCAGTGTGTACCATCCCCTCTCTCCCCCCACCGACACTCAGTAACAGCAGTGTGTACCATCCCCTCCCTCCCCCCCACCGACGCTCAGTAACAGCAGTGTGTACCATCCCCTCCCTCCCCCCACCGACGCTCAGTAACAGCAGTGTGTATCATCCCCTCCCTCCCCCCACCAACACTCAGTAACAGCAGTGTGTACCATCCCCTCCCTCCCCCACCGACGCTCAGTAACAGCAGTGTGTACCATCCCCTCCCTCCCCCCCACCGACGCTCAGTAACAGCAGTGTGTACCATCCCCTCCCTCCCCCCCACCGACCCTCAGTAACAGCAGTGTGTACCATCCCCTCCCTCCCCCCACCGACCCTCAGTAACAGCAGTGTGTACCATCCCCTCCCTCCCCCCACCGACCCTCAGTAACAGCAGTGTGTACCATCCCCTCCCTCCCCCCACCGACCCTCAGTAACAGCAGTGTGTACCATCCCCTCTCTCCCCCCACCGACACTCAGTAACAGCAGTGTGTACCATCCCCTCCCTCCCCCCCACCGACGCTCAGTAACAGCAGTGTGTACCATCCCCTCCCTCCCCCCACCGACGCTCAGTAACAGCAGTGTGTATCATCCCCTCCCTCCCCCCACCAACACTCAGTAACAGCAGTGTGTACCATCCCCTCCCTCCCCCACCGACGCTCAGTAACAGCAGTGTGTACCATCCCCTCCCTCCCCCCACCGACGCTCAGTAACAGCAGTGTGTACCATCCCCTCCCTCCCCCACCGACCCTCAGTAACAGCAGTGTGTACCATCCCCTCCCTCCCCCCACCGACCCTCAGTAACAGCAGTGTGTACCATCCCCTCCCTCCCCCCACCGACCCTCAGTAACAGCAGTGTGTACCATCCCCTCCCTCCCCCCACCGACCCTCAGTAACAGCAGTGTGTACCATCCCCTCCCTCCCCCCACCGACGCTCAGTAACAGCAGTGTGTACCATCCCCTCCCTCCCCCCACCGACCCTCAGTAACAGCAGTGTGTACCATCCCCTCCCTCCCCCACCGACGCTCAGTAACAGCAGTGTGTACCATCCCCTCCCTCCCCCACCGACGCTCAGTAACAGCAGTGTGTACCATCCCCTCCCTCCCCCCACCGACGCTCAGTAACAGCAGTGTGTACCATCCCCTCCCTCCCCCCACCGACCCTCAGTAACAGCAGTGTGTACCAGCTACAAGACCCACTACAGGAACTCACCAAAGACTCTCAGGCAGCACCTTCCAAACCCACGGCCACTTCCATCTAGAAGGACAAGGGGCAGCAGGTGCATGGGAACACCACCCCCTGCAAGTTCCCCTCCGAGCCCCTCACCTTCCCGACTTGGAAATATATCGGCCGTTCCTTCCTGGGTCAAAATCCTGGAATCCCCTCCCTCAGGGGCATTGTGGGTCTACCCACAGCACATGGACTGCAGCGGGTCAAGGAGGCAGCCCACCCCCACCTTCTCAAGGGGGGGGGGCAACTAGGGACAGGGGGGCAATAAATACTAGGCCCAGCCTAATGCTGCAAATCCAATCTAAAACCTTGAGTGAAAGAATAAGGAAGGAAGCGTTTTCTTTCGATGGAATTCTGTGTTTTCCCTTGACAGTGTGATGGCCTCTGTCTGGGCTGTGTAACTGTACCCCAGATCTCACAGTGTTCCCCAGCAATATCCTTGCAGTTTTACCAAAGCCAAAATCACGGCAAACTGACTGAGAGCTTCCCCTGGCTCTCTGGAACTTGAGACAACAGGCAAAGTCTCGGTCTGTCGCCAATGTTCCTCGGACATGTTCCTCACTCTCTCTCAGACATAGCCACACTCACTCACCTACAGAGCCATCACTCACTATCTCTCTCTCTGTCCCCTCATTCCCACTTGATCACCCCAATATCTCCTCATCATCCACCTGCCGGCCTCCCCTTCTTCTTTTCAGTGCACTGTCTCCCTCTCCCTCTCCCTCTCTCCCCCCACCCTTTCTCCCTCTCTCTCTCTCTCTCCCCTTTCTTTCTCTCCCCCCCCCCTCTCCTGTCTCCCTCTCCTTCTCTCCTCCCACCCTCCCTCTCTCTCTCCCCCCTCCCCTCTTTCTCCCCCTCTCACCCCATACTCTCTCCCACTCTCGTTCCTCCTCGTTCTCCCCCCTCTGTCCCCATCCTCTCTCTCTCCCCCCACCCTTTCTCTCTTTCCCCGCCCTGTCTGTCCCCAGCGTCTCTCACTCTCCATCCTCTCTCTCTTTCTCTCTCTCTCTCCCTCTCCCCTCCCTCTCTCTCTCCCCATTCTCCCTCTCTATCTCTCTCTCTCCCTCTCCCCTCCCTCACTCTCCCCATCCTCTCTCTCTCCCCCCACCCTTTCTCTCTTTCCCCGCCCTGTCTGTCCCCAGCGTCTCTCACTCTCCATTCTCTCTCTCTTTCTCTCTCCTCTGTCCCTCTTCCCCCTCTCTCTCTCTCCATTCTCCCTCTCTATCTCTCTCTCTCCCTCTCTCTCCCCATTTTCTCTCGCTCTCCTCACCCTCTGCATTTCCGCCCCCCCCACTCTCCCTCCATCTCGCTCTCTGTCTCTCTCTTTCTCGATCCCTCATTCACTTCCCTTTGAGCTACAGGGAGAGGCTGAACAGGCTGGGGCTGTTTTCCCTGGAGCGTCGGAGGCTGAGGGGGTGACCTTATAGAGGTTTATAAAATCATGAGGGGCTTGGATAGGGTAAATAGGCAAAGTCTTTTCCCTGGGGTGGGGGAATTACCAGACGAGGGGCACATTTTTTAAGGGGAGAGGAGAGAGCTATTAAAAAGATATGAGGGATGAGTTTTCTTTCCCCAGAGGGTGGACCGTGTGGGGAATGAACTTCCTGAGGAAGTGGAGGGTGTGGGGACAGTGACAACGTTTAAAAGACATTGAGATAAGGACATGAGCAGGGAAGGGTTGGAGGGAGATGGGCCAGGAGCAGGCAGCTGGGACTGGTTTAGTTTGGGGTTAGGGTCAGCACGGACAGGTTGGGCCAAAGGGCTGTAGGACCCTAGGGCTCAGACCCTCCAACCCTGGCAACATCCTTGTAAACCTTTTCTGAACCCTTTCAAGTTTCACAACATCTTTCCGATAGGAAGGAGACCAGAATTGCACGCAATATTCCAACAGTGGCCTAACCAATGTCCTGTACAGCCGCAACATGACCTCCCAACTCCTGTACTCAATACTCTGACCAATAAAGGAAAGCATACCAAACGCCTCCTTCACTATCCTATCGACCTGCAACTCCACTTTCAAGGAGCTATGAACCTACACTCCAAGTGGGTGAGCTACAATAACAGCAAGGTCTCTTCCCTAGGACCGTACCATTAAGTGTAGAAGTCTGTGTTTGTGAGATGAAGGCTGTGATCACTGACTGGGGATATGAAAGTGCTGTTTCGCCACTGTGACTGTTGCTCAGCCTCTCTGTGCCTGGCCATCAAACCCTTCTCAAATTCCCTTGGAGAATTTATCTTGCAATGGATCATAGATTCCCCACAGCATGGAAACAGGTCCTTCGGCCCATCTGGCCCGTGCTGACCACAGTGCCCAATCAGCTAGTTCCAATTGCCCCCATATGGTCCCTCTCCCTCAACCCGTCCCACCCAGGTCCCTGTCCAAATGGTTTTGAAATGTTGTTATTGTAGCTGCCTCACCCACTTTCTCTGGCAGCTCGTTCCCACCACCCACCGCTCTCTGGGTGAAGCAGTCCCCCCCCCTCAGGTCCTTCTTAAATCTTTCCCCTCTCACCCTTAACCTCTGCCCTCTAGTTTCCAATTCCCTATCCCTGGAGAACAGACTGTCTGCATTCACCCCATCAATGCCCCTCATCCACCTCAATGAGGTCACCCCTCATTCTCCTACGGTCCAAGGGATACTGTCCTATCCTGGCCAATCCCTCCCTGTAATTCAGGCCTGCTAGCCCTGACAACATCCTGGTAAAGCTTCTTTGCGCTCTTTCCAGGTTAACTATGTCTTTCCTATAATAGGCCGAGAAAACCTGTGCACAATACTCCAAGTGTGGCCTCGCCAACTGTAACCCAACATCCCAACCCCTGTACTCAATGCCCTGACCGGTGAAGGCCAGCATGCTAATGCCTTCTTCACTGCCCTGTCTACCTCTGACGCTACTTTCAATGATCTATGTACCTGTACTCCTAGCTCCCTGTGTTCCACAACACTCCCCAGGACCTTACCATCTCCTGTATAAGTCCTACCTTGGTTTGACTTTCCAAAGTGCATCACCTCACCCTTCTTTGTACTGAATTCCATTCACCAATCCTCAGCCCACTTCCCCATCTGGTCCTGATCCCTGTGTGATTATTGATAACCTTGAGGAGTAACCTTTGTCCTGGGGGGGGGTAATGTCACACGGGGATACTGCCGTGCACCAGCAGGAAGTCTTGGTGGACCTATCCCAGTCCCAAGTGCAGTGAAATTTATCTCAAACACTCTGTAACTCCCATCGTGGCATTGCTATTGAGTTTTCCAAAGCACCCAATCTCGCCCACTAATGCCCCGTTTAGGGTGGAGAATGTGCCACCTTTACCCGAACTGAGTGCAAAGTGGTGAACTTTCTTGTCACGAAGAAATAAGATGGGACTGACGGAGACAGAGAGCATCGCAGCAGCTCAGCAAGGGGCCCTTCCTCAAGGGTAACTCAGGGTAAGGGACAAACACTACAGTCTAGGTTAGCGTGGGGCTGGAAAAGCACAGCAGGTCAGGCAGCACCCGAGGAGCTGGAAAATCCATGTCTCAGGCATCAGGGATCACAAACACCACAAAATCTACCCATCTACACCCACGTCCTCTAACCCGTAAGAACTTCCACAGACTGAACCTTGCTCACTCGTACAGCACCAAAGAGACCATTCGGCCTCTCGAATCTGCACCAGCCCCACTTGCGCACATTCGCCCCCCCACCCCAGCCTCGAACGGGCGTGACTTTCCAAACCCTTCTTTAAGAATTTGTGGTGGGTTCCATCCTCAACCCACCAAGACATCACCCCTCTGCAACTGGTCTGATTTCTCAATGCTCTGTGTCCCCCAAAAGGATGGGCGATGACCTGGGGATATTATCTACAGCATGGAAACAGACCCTTCGGCCCAACTAGTCCATGCCGGCCATAATCCCCAAACTAAACTAGCCCCCCCCCACCTACCTGCTCCATCTCCCTCCAACCCTTTCCTGTCCATGTCCTTACACAAATGTCTCTTAAACGTTGTAACTGGTCCCCCACCCCCCACTTGCTCATTCCAACACGCAAACCACCCTCTGGGTAAAAAAGTTGCCCTTCAGGTCCATTTTAAATCTTTCCCCTCTCCCCTAAAAAAATGTGCCCCCCCCACCCCCAGTCTTGAACTCCCCCACCCCAGGGAAAAGACTTTGTCTATTTATCCTATCCATGCCCCTCATGATTTTATAAACCTCTATAAGGTCACCCCTCAGCCTCCGACGCTCCGGGGAAAACAGCCCCAGCCTGTTCAGCCTCTCCCTGTAGCTCAGATCCTCCAACCCTGGCAACATCCTGGGAAATCTCTCCGGAACCCTCTCCGGTTTAATAATGTCCTTCCTATAACGGAGCGGCCGGAACTGGACACAGTATTCCAGAAGGGTCCTCACCAATATCCTGGACAACCCCAACATGACGTCCCCAACCCCTACACTCAAAGGGCTGAGCAATGAAGGGAAGGTGCGAAAACCCCTTCTCTCGATTTGTGGAGTAATTTCCAACTTTAAAACCTTTTTAATCACTGCGACATTAGTCCAGGTAACATTCTGAGGGCACCCCATGGCGGATGGGGGCTTGGAATCCAGTCAAAGACTCAAGCTAAGAGGCTACTGGGAGCTGTGAATCCATTGTCAATTACTGGGAGTCTCTATCAGGGAAGGAACTTGCCGTCCTAACCTGGTCTGGTCTTCACGTGACTCCAGACCCACAGTGAAGGGGTTGACTGGGCCGTTAAGGATAGTCAGTCCGTGTTGGCTGAGCCAGCGACGCCAATGTCTCCTCAGCGAATGAAGGAGACTGAAATTGGGGCCGAATCGTTGCGCTGGGTCCATTTCCCCAGCGACTGAGAGAGGGGTTTCCACCCCCCCCCACCCCTTCCCCCCGTTTCTGAAGACATCCCATCTACTCCTTCGCCCTCCCTCCCACCCACTCTGCCTGGCCTTCACCAGCCCGTGCCCCCACCCCCTTGCCAAACTGTGCCAACCGCACCCCCCACCCCCCCTCCACCTCATCGCATGGGAGATGGGAACACCAAGACACTCCCCATGCAAGACCCCTCCCCAAGGAAATCAACAGACGGCACCGGGTGCTACATAAATTCTTTATTTCAAACGGGACGACATGTTGCCAGGGGCTCTGAGGGGACCTCTGTGTCTGACCGAGGGGAGAGGGAGTCGTTGCTGATGGGGAATGGGGGGGGGGGGGGGGGCGGGGGTGGGGGAGGGGGTTTAATTATTGGCCATCGTATCGTAAATCCAGTCCAGGAGCGAGCAGACCTTGGTGTAGACCCCCGGGTGATTCTGTTCGGCACATCCATATCCCCAGGATACGATTCCCTGCAGGACACCGTCACAGACCAGCGGGCCTCCGGAATCTCCCTGTCTCAGAGAAACAGGAGGTGGGGATGGAGAGAGGATGCAAACACGACATTCGGTCACTCATCCCTGGCTGGTACAGCAATCCCCCTCAGCGCCCATCCCCAAACCCTCCACCCTCATCGTCCCTCGGCAATCACCCTCCCTCCACCATCTCTCTTTCCCTCACTCTCTCCCTCTCTCTCTCTCTGTCTCACACTCCCTCACTCCCTCTCTCTGTCTCTCACTCCCTCACTCCCTCTCTCTGTCTCTCCCTCACTCCCTCTCTCTGTCTCTCTCTCACTCACTCCCTCTCTCTATCTCTCCCTTACTCCCTCCCCCTCTCTGTCTCTCTCTCTCCTTCTCCCTCTCTCTATCTCTCACTCCCTCACTCCATCTCTGTCTCTCCCTCACCCCCGCCCATCTATGTCTCTCTCTCACTCACTCCCTCCCTCTGTCTCTCCCTCACTCCCTCCCCCTCTCTGTCTCTCTCTCTCTCTCTCCCTTTATCTGTCTCTCACTCCCTCACTCCCTCCCCCTCTCAGTCTGTGTCTCTCTCTCCCTCACTCCCACCCCCTCTCTGTCTCTCTCTCCCTCACTCCCTCTCTCTGTCTCTCCCTCACTCACTCCCTCACTATGTCTCTCCCTCACTCCCCCTCTCTCTCTCTCCCTCACTCCCTCTCTCTCTCTGTCTCCCTCACCCTCTCTCTCTCCCTCTCTCTGTCTCTCCCTCACTCCCTCCCTCTCTCTGTCTCTCCCTCCCTCACTCACTCTCTCTGTCTCTCCCTCACTCACTCCCCCTCTCTCTCTCTCTCCCTCACTCCCTCTCTCTGTCTCTCCCTTACTCCCTCCCTCTCTCTGTCTCTCTCTCCCTCACTCCCTCTCTATGCTTCTCCCTCACTCCCTCCCTCTCTCTCTCTCTCCCTCACTCCCTCTCTTTCTCTCCCTCACTCCCTCTCTCTGTCTCTCCCTCACTCCCTCTCTCCCTCTCCCACTCTCTGTCTCTTCCTCACTCCCTCCCTCTCTTTGCCTTTCCCTCCCTCCCTCTCCCTGTCTCTCCCTCTCTCTGTCTCTTCCTCCCTCATTCACTCCCTCTGTCTCTCCCTCCCTCATTCACTCCCTCTGTCTCTCCCTCACTCACTCCCTCCCTCTGTCTCTCCCTCCCTCATTCACTCCCTCTGTCTCTCCCTCACTCACTCCCTCCCTCTGTCTCTCCCTCACTCCCTCCCTCTCTCTCTGTCTCTCTCTCTCACTCACTCCATCTCTCTGCCTCTCCCTCCCTCACTCACTCCCTCTGTCTCTCCCTCACTCACTCCCTCCCTCTCTCTCTCCCTCACTCCCTCTCTCTCTCCCTGACTCCCTCTCTCTGTCTCTCCCTCCCTCCCTCCCTCTCTCTCTCTCCCTCCCACTCTCTGTTTCTCCCTCACTCCCTCCCTCTGTCTCTCCCTCCCTCACTCACTCCCTCTGTCTCTCCCTCCCTCACTCACTCCCTCTGTCTCTCCCTCACTCACTCCCTCCCTCTGTCTCTCCCTCACTCACTCCCTCCCTCTGTCTCTCCCTCCCTCACTCACTCTCTCTGTCTCTCCCTCACTCCCTCCCTCTGTCTCTCCCTCACTCTCTCCCCTCTCTGTCTCTCCCTCCCTCACTCACTCTCTCTGACTCTCCCTCACTCCCTCCCTCTGTGTCTCCCTTACTCCCTCCCTCTCTCTGTCTCTCCCTTCCTCAATCCCTCTCTCTGTCTCTATCCATCTCCATCTCCCTGTCTCTCCCTCCCTCACTCCCTCTCTCTGTCTCTTTCCCTCCCTCACTCCCTCTCTCTGTCTCTCCCTCCCTCACTCCCTCTCTCTGTCTCTTTCCCTCCCTCACTCCCTCTCTCTGTCTCTTTCCTCCCTCACTCCCTCTCTCTGTCTCTCTCTCCCTCACTCCCTCTCTCAGTCTCTTTCCCTCCCTCACTCCCTCTCTCTGTCTCTCCCTCCCTCACTCCCTCTCTCTGTCTCTCTCTCCCTCACTCCCTCTCTCAGTCTCTCCCTCCCTCCCTCCCTCCCTCTCTCTCTGTCTCTCTCTCTCACACTCTCTCTCATCCTGTCTGTCTCTTTCTCTGTGTGTCTCTCACGCTCTCAGCTTCCTTCTCTCTTGCTCTCTCTCTCTCATGCTCTCTGTCTCTTTCTCACTGTCTCTCTCTCTCTCTTCCTTCTCCTTCGTTCTTTCCTTTTCTCGCTCCCTGTTGAACGCTCCTTTTCATCCAAAGAAAGATACAGTGAGACCGAGAGAGAGTGAGTGTGAGAGAGAGAGAGAGACCGTGTGTGAGTGAGAGACAGAGAGAGTGTGTGCGTGAGAGAGTGAGAGAGAGTGTGTGTGAGAGAGAGAGAGAGAGTGTGCGTGAGAGAGTGAGAGAGAGTGCGTGTGAGAGATAGAGAGTGTGCGTGGATGAGAGACAGAGAGAGTGTGTGTAAGAGAGAGTGAGAGAGAGTGTGTGAGAGACAGAGAGTGTGTGTG
>NW_028270176.1:27074693-27082193 GCF_037043375.1 Chiloscyllium plagiosum | reverse complement strand
GAGAGTGTGTGTGTGAGAGAGAGACAGAGAGCGTGTGTGTGTGAGAGAGAGAGAGAGAAAAACAGAGGGAGTGTGTGTGTGTGAGAGAGAGAGAAACAGAGAGCGTGTGTGTGTGAGAGACAGAGAGAGTGTTGGTGAGAGAGAGAGAGAGAGACAGAGTGTGTGTGTGTGAGAGAGAGAAACAGAGAGCGTGTGTGTGAGAGAGAGAGACAGAGAGAGACAGAGAGAGTGTGGGTGAGAGAGAGAGACAGAGAGAGACAGAGAGAGTGTGGGTGAGAGAGACAGCGAGTATGTGTGTGAGAGAGAGAAAGAGACAGAGAGTGTGTGTGAGAGAGAGAGAGAGACAGAGAGTGACAGAGAGCGTGTGTGTGAGAGAGAGAGACAGAGAGCGTGTGTGTGTGTGTGAGAGAGAGACAGAGAGAGTGTGTGTGTGAGAGAGAGACAGAGAGCGTGTGTGTGTGAGAGAGAGAGAGAGAAAAACAGAGGGAGTGTGTGTGTGTGAGAGATAGAGAAACAGAGAGCGTGTGTGTGAGAGAGAGAGACAGAGAGAGACAGAGAGAGTGTGGGTGAGAGAGACAGCGAGTATGTGTGTGAGAGAGAGAGACAGAGAGTGACAGAGAGCGTGTGTGTGAGAGAGAGAGAGACAGAGTGTGTGTGAGAGAGAGAGACAGAGAGCGTGTGTGTGAGAGAGAGAAACAGAGAGCGTGTGTGTGTGAGAGAGAGAGAGAGAAAGACAGAGGGAGTGTGTGTGTGTGAGACAGAGAGAAACAGAGAGCGTGTGTGTGAGAGAGAGAGACAGGGAGAGTATTGGTGAGAGAGAGAGAGAGACAGAGTGTGTGTGTGTGTGAGAGAGAGAGAGAAAGACAGAGGAGTGTGTGTGTGTGAGAGAGAGAGAAACAGAGAGCGTGTGTGTGAGAGAGAGAGACAGAGAGAGAGTATGGGTGAGAGAGACAGCGAGTATGTGTGTGAGAGAGAAAGACACAGAGAGTGTGTGTGAGAGAGAGGGAGTGTACGTGTGTGAGAGCGAGAGTGTGTGTGTGTGAGAGAGAGTGTGTGTGTGAGAGAGAGAGAGACAGAGAGCGTGTGTGTGAGAGAGAGACAGAGAGAGTGTGTGTGTGAGAGAGAGAGAGAGTGTGCGTGTGTGTGTGTGAGAGAGAGAGATTGTGTGTGTGTGAGAGAGACAGAGAGAGGGTGCGTGAGAGAGAGACAGAGAGTGTGTGTTTGAGAGAGAGACAGAGACTGTGTGTGAGAGAGAGAGAGAGAGACAGAGAGAGAGTATGGGTGAGAGAGACAGCGAGTATGTGTGTGAGAGAGAAAGAGACAGAGAGTGTGTGTGAGAGAGAGAGAGTGTACGTGTGTGTGAGAGAGAGTGTGTGTGTGTGAGAGAGAGTGTGTGTGTGAGAGAGAGAGACAGAGAGCGTGTGTGTGTGAGAGAGAGACAGAGAGAGTGTGTGTGAGAGAGAGAGAGAGAGTGTGTGTGTGTGAGAGAGAGAGATTGTGTGTGTGTGAGAGAGACAGAGAGAGGGTGCGTGAGAGAGAGACAGAGAGTGTGTGTTTGAGAGAGAGACAGAGACTGTGTGAGAGAGAGAGAGAGACAGAGAGAGCATGTGTGAGAAACAGACAGCAAGTATGTGTGTGAGAGAGAGAGACAGAGAGAGTGTGAGTGAGAGAGAGACAGAGTGTGTGTGAGAGAGACAGAGAGAGTGTGTGAGAGAGAGAGAGTGTGTGTGTGAGAGAGAGACAGAGTGTGTGTGAGAGAGAGACAGAGAGAGAGTGTGAGAGAGAGACAGAGAGTGTGTGTGTGAGAGAGAGCGTGTGTGTGAGAGAGAGACAGAGAGCGTGTGTGTGTGAGAGAGAGAGACAGAGAGAGTGTGTGTGAGAGAGAGAGGCAGAGAGTGTGTGTGAGAGAGAGAGACAGAGAGCGAGAGTGACAGAGAGTGTGTGTGTGAAAGAGAGAGAGAGACAGAGAGTGTGTGTGTGTGAGAGAGATTCAGAGAGAGCGTGTGTGAGAGAGAGAGACAGAGCGAGCATGTGTGTGAGAGAGAGAGAGACAGAGAGCGTGAGTGACAGAGAGTGTGTGTGTGAAAGAGAGGGAGAGACAGAGAGTGTGTGTGTGTGAGAGAGAGACAGCAATGTGTGTGTGAGAGAGAGAGACGGAGAGAGTGTGTGTGAGAGAGAGAGACAGAGAGCGTGTGTGTGAGAGAGAGAGAGAGAAAGACAGAGAGAGAGTGTGTGTGAGAGAGAGAGAGAAACAGAGAGCGTGTGTGTGAGAGAGAGAGACAGAGAGAGTGTGGGTGAGAGAGACAGCGAGTATGTGTGTGAGAGAGACAGAGAGAGTGTGTGAGAGAGAGAGAGAGTGTGTGTGAGAGAGAGAGACAGAGAGAGAGTGTGTATGTGAGAGAGAGAGAGCGTGTGTGAGACAGAGAGAGATAGTGTATGTGTGAGAGAGAGAGAGAGAGTGTGCGTGTGTGTGTGTGAGAGACAGAGAGAGTGTGTGTGAAAGAGAGAGGTAGCGTGTGTGAGACAGAGAGAGATAGTGTATGTGTGAGAGAGAGAGAGTGTGCGTGTGTGTGTGTGAGACAGAGAGAGTGTGTGTGAAAGAGAGAGACAGAGCATGTGTGCGAGAGAGAGAGAGAGAGAGAGACAGAGAGAGTGTGTGTGAGAGAGACATAGAGAGTGTGTGTGTGAGAGAAAGAGAGAGTGTGTGTGTGAGAGAGAGACAGAGAGAGAGTGTGTATGTGAGAGAGAGAGAGCGTGTGTGAGACAGAGAGAGATAGTGTATGTGTGAGAGAGAGAGAGTGTGCGTGTGTGTGTGTGTGAGACAGAGAGAGTGTGTGTGAAAGAGAGACAGAGCATGTGTGCGAGAGAGAGAGAGAGAGAGACAGAGAGAGTGTGTGTGAGAGAGACATAGAGAGTGTGTGTGTGAGAGAGAGAGAGAGTGTGTGTGTGAGAGAGAGAGAGAGTGTGTGTGAGAGAGAGAGAGAGTGTGTATGAGAGAGAGAGAGAGAGACAGGGAGAGCATGTGTGTGAGAGAGAGAGACAGAGAGTGTGTATGAGAGAGAGAGAGACAGAGAGAGCATGTATGTGTGAGAGAGAGAGAGGGACAGAGAGAGTGTGTGTGAGAGACAGAGAGAGTGTGTGTGTGTGTGTGTGTGTGAGAGAGAGAGGGACAGAGAGAGAGAGACAGAGAGAGAGAGACAGAGAGCGTGCGTGTGCGAGAGAGAGAGAGAGAGATAGAGAGTGTGTGTGAGAGAGAGGGACAGAGAGAGTGTGTGTGTGAGAGAGACAGAGAGTGTGAGTGACAGAGAGTGTGTGTGTGTGAAAGAGAGAGACAGAGAGAGTGTGTGTGAGAGAGACATAGAGAGTGTGTGTGTGAGAGAAAGAGAGAGTGTGTGTGTGAGAGAGAGAGAGAGTGTGTATGAGAGAGAGAGAGAGAGAGACAGGGAGAGCATGTGTGTGAGAGAGAGAGACAGAGAGTGTGTATGAGAGAGAGAGAGACAGAGAGAGCATGTATGTGTGAGAGAGAGAGAGGGACAGAGAGAGTGTGTGTGAGAGACAGAGAGAGTGTGTGTGTGAGAGAGAGAGGGACAGAGAGAGAGAGACAGAGAGAGAGAGACAGAGAGCGTGCGTGTGCGAGAGAGAGAGAGAGAGATAGAGAGTGTGTGTGAGAGAGAGAGACAGAGAGTGTGTGTGAGAGAGAGGGACAGAGAGAGTGTGTGTGTGAGAGAGACAGAGAGTGTGAGTGACAGAGAGTGTGTGTGTGTGTGAAAGAGAGAGACAGAGAGAGTGTGTGTGCGAAAGAGAGAGAGAGACAGAGAGTGCGTGTGTGTGTGAGAGAGAGAGAGAAAGACAGAGAGAGAGTGTGTGTGAGAGAGAGACAGAGAGTGTGTGTGTGAGAGAGAAAGACAGAGAGAGTGTGTGTGAGAGAGAGACAGAGAGAGTGTGTGTGAGAGAGAGAGGGAGACAGAGAGAGTGTGTGTGAGAGAGAGGGACAGAGAGCGTGTGTGTGAGAGAGAGAGACAGAGAGCGTGTGTGTGAGAGAGAGACAGAGAGAGTGTGTGTGTGAGAGAGAGACAGAGAGTGTGTGTGTGTGTGAGAGAGAGAGGGAGACAGAGAGAGTGTGTGTGAGAGAGAGGGACAGAGAGCGTGAGTGACAGAGAGAGTGTGTGTGTGTGAAAGAGAGAGAGACAGAGAGTGTGTGTGTGAGAGAGAGAGACAGAGAGAGTGTGTGTGTGTGAAAGAGAGAGAGACAGAGAGCGTGTGTGTGAGAGAGAGAGACAGAGAGCGTGAGTGACAGAGAGTGTGTGTGTGTGAAAGAGAGAGAGAGACAGAGAGCGTGTGTGTGTGAGAGAGAGACAGCAATGTGTGTGTGAGAGAGAGACAGAGAGAGTGTGTGTGTGTGAGAGAGAGACAGCAATGTGTGTGTGAGAGAGAGAGACAGAGAGAGTGTGTGTGTGAGAGAGAGAGACAGCAATGTGTGTGTGAGAGAGAGAGACAGAGAGAGTGTGTGTGAGAGAGAGAGACAGAGAGAGTGTGTGTGAGAGAGAGAGAGACAGAGAGAGTGTGTGTGAGAGAGAGAGAGAGAGAGACAGAGAGAGTGTGTGTGAGAGAGAGAGGCAGAGAGTGTGTGTGAGAGAGAGAGACAGAGAGCGAGAGTGACAGAGAGTGTGTGTGTGAAAGAGAGAGAGAGACAGAGAGTGTGTGTGTGTGAGAGAGATTCAGAGAGAGCGTGTGTGAGAGAGAGAGACAGAGCGAGCATGTGTGTGAGAGAGAGAGAGACAGAGAGCGTGAGTGACAGAGAGTGTGTGTGTGAAAGAGAGGGAGAGACAGAGAGTGTGTGTGTGTGAGAGAGAGACAGCAATGTGTGTGTGAGAGAGAGAGACGGAGAGAGTGTGTGTGAGAGAGAGAGACAGAGAGCGTGTGTGTGAGAGAGAGAGAGAGAAAGACAGAGAGAGAGTGTGTGTGAGAGAGAGAGAGAAACAGAGAGCGTGTGTGTGAGAGAGAGAGACAGAGAGAGTGTGGGTGAGAGAGACAGCGAGTATGTGTGTGAGAGAGACAGAGAGAGTGTGTGAGAGAGAGAGAGAGTGTGTGTGAGAGAGAGAGACAGAGAGAGAGTGTGTATGTGAGAGAGAGAGAGCGTGTGTGAGACAGAGAGAGATAGTGTATGTGTGAGAGAGAGAGAGAGAGTGTGCGTGTGTGTGTGTGAGAGACAGAGAGAGTGTGTGTGAAAGAGAGAGGTAGCGTGTGTGAGACAGAGAGAGATAGTGTATGTGTGAGAGAGAGAGAGTGTGCGTGTGTGTGTGTGAGACAGAGAGAGTGTGTGTGAAAGAGAGAGACAGAGCATGTGTGCGAGAGAGAGAGAGAGAGAGAGACAGAGAGAGTGTGTGTGAGAGAGACATAGAGAGTGTGTGTGTGAGAGAAAGAGAGAGTGTGTGTGTGAGAGAGAGACAGAGAGAGAGTGTGTATGTGAGAGAGAGAGAGCGTGTGTGAGACAGAGAGAGATAGTGTATGTGTGAGAGAGAGAGAGTGTGCGTGTGTGTGTGTGTGAGACAGAGAGAGTGTGTGTGAAAGAGAGACAGAGCATGTGTGCGAGAGAGAGAGAGAGAGAGAGACAGAGAGAGTGTGTGTGAGAGAGACATAGAGAGTGTGTGTGTGAGAGAGAGAGAGAGTGTGTGTGTGTGAGAGAGAGAGAGTGTGTGTGAGAGAGAGAGAGAGTGTGTATGAGAGAGAGAGAGAGAGACAGGGAGAGCATGTGTGTGAGAGAGAGAGACAGAGAGTGTGTATGAGAGAGAGAGAGACAGAGAGAGCATGTATGTGTGAGAGAGAGAGAGGGACAGAGAGAGTGTGTGTGAGAGACAGAGAGAGTGTGTGTGTGTGTGTGTGTGTGAGAGAGAGAGGGACAGAGAGAGAGAGACAGAGAGAGAGAGACAGAGAGCGTGCGTGTGCGAGAGAGAGAGAGAGACAGAGAGTGTGTGTGAGAGAGAGGGACAGAGAGAGTGTGTGTGTGAGAGAGACAGAGAGTGTGAGTGACAGAGAGTGTGTGTGTGTGAAAGAGAGAGACAGAGAGAGTGTGTGTGAGAGAGACATAGAGAGTGTGTGTGTGAGAGAAAGAGAGAGTGTGTGTGTGAGAGAGAGAGAGAGTGTGTATGAGAGAGAGAGAGAGAGAGACAGGGAGAGCATGTGTGTGAGAGAGAGAGACAGAGAGTGTGTATGAGAGAGAGAGAGACAGAGAGAGCATGTATGTGTGAGAGAGAGAGACAGAGAGAGAGAGACAGAGAGCGTGCGTGTGCGAGAGAGAGAGAGAGATAGAGAGTGTGTGTGAGAGAGAGAGAGACAGAGAGTGTGTGTGAGAGAGAGGGACAGAGAGAGTGTGTGTGAGAGAGAGACAGAGAGTGTGAGTGACAGAGAGTGTGTGTGTGTGTGAAAGAGAGAGACAGAGAGAGTGTGTGTGCGAAAGAGAGAGAGAGACAGAGCGAGCATGTGTGTGAGAGAGAGACAGCAATGTGTGTGTGAGAGAGAGACAGAGAGAGTGTGTGTGTGTGAGAGAGAGAGAGAAAGACAGAGAGAGAGTGTGTGTGAGAGAGAGAGAGAGAGTGTGTGTGTGAGAGAGAGAGACAGAGAGCATGTGTGTGAGAGAGAGAGACAGAGAGCGTGTGTGTGAGAGAGAGACAGAGAGAGTGTGTGTGTGAGAGAGAGACAGAGAGCGTGTGTGTGTGTGAGAGAGAGAGAGAAAAACAGAGGGAGTGTGTGTGTGTGAGAGAGAGAGAAACAGAGAGCGTGTGTGTGAGAGACAGAGAGAGTGTTGGTGAGAGAGAGAGAGAGAGACAGAGTGTGTGTGTGTGAGAGAGAGAAACAGAGAGCGTGTGTGTGAGAGAGAGAGACAGAGAGAGTGTGTGTGTGAGAGAGAGAGACAGAGAGCATGTGTGTGAGAGAGAGTGACAGAGAGTGTGTGTGTGAGAGAGAGAGACAGAGAGCGTGTGTGTGTGAGAGAGAGACAGAGAGAGTGTGTGTGTGAGAGATTGACAGAGAGCGTGTGTGTGTGAGAGAGAGAGAAAAACAGAGGGAGTGTGTGTGTGTGAGAGAGAGAGAAAAACAGAGGGAGTGTGTGTGTGTGAGAGAGAGAGAAACAGAGAGCGTGTGTGTGTGAGAGACAGAGAGAGTGTTGGTGAGAGAGAGAGAGAGAGACAGAGTGTGTGTGTGTGAGAGAGAGAAACAGAGAGCGTGTGTGTGAGAGAGAGAGACAGAGAGAGACAGAGAGAGTGTGGGTGAGAGAGAGAGACAGAGAGAGACAGAGAGAGTGTGGGTGAGAGAGACAGCGAGTATGTGTGTGAGAGAGAAAGAGACAGAGAGTGTGTGTGAGAGAGAGAGAGACAGAGAGTGACAGAGAGCGTGTGTGTGAGAGAGAGAGACAGAGAGCGTGTGTGTGTGAGAGAGAGAGAGAGAGTGTGTGTGTGAGAGAGAGACAGAGAGCGTGTGTGTGTGAGAGAGAGAGAGAGAAAA
>NW_028270176.1:27062193-27072193 GCF_037043375.1 Chiloscyllium plagiosum | reverse complement strand
GAAAGTGAGTGAGAGGGAGAGTGAGACAGAGAGAGAGAGCCACAGAGAGAGAGACACAGATAGAGTGAGAGAAAGAGATATAGAGAGAGAGTGAGAGGGAGAGACAGACAGAGAGAGTGAAAGAGCTGGAAAGAAAGAGAGAGAGGGAGTGAGAGGGAGACAAAAGGGGGACACACATGTGAGAGAGAAAGAACCAGAGAGAGAGTGTGTGTATGAGTGTGTGTGAGTTTGAGTGTGAGTGTGGGTGTGAATGAGTGTGAGTGTGTATCTGTCTGTGAGCGTGCCTGTGTGTGAGTGCGTGTGTGCCTGTGTGTGAGTGTGTGTGTGAATGAGTGTGAGTGTGTATCTGTCTGTGAGCGTGTCTGTGTGTGAGTGCGTGTGTGCCTGTGTGTGAGTGTGTGTGTGAGCGTGTGTGTGAGTGTGTGTGTGCGTGTGAGAGTGTGTGAGTGTGTGTCTGTGTGTGAGTGTGCGTGTGAGCGTGTGTGTGTGTGTGTCTGTGTGTATGTGTGAGTGTGTGTGAGAGTGAAAGAGAGTGAGAGAGGGACAGAGAGAGTGTGTGGGTGTGAGAGAGAGAGAGACAGCGAGTATGTGTGTGTGAGAGAGAGACAGAGAGAGTATGTATGTGAGATAGAGAGAGAGACAGAGAGCGTGTGTGTGAGAGAGACACAGCGAGTATGTGTGTGCGAGAGAGAGAGACAGAGTGTGTGTGGGTGTGAGAGAGAGAGAGAGGGACAGAGAGAGTGAGTGACAGAGAGTGTGTGTGAGAGAGAGAGAGACAGAGAGAGTGTGTGTGTGTGAGAGAGAGAGACAGAGTGTGTGTGTGTGTGTGAGAGAGAGAGACAGAGAGTGTGTATGTGAGATAGAGAGAGAGACAGAGTGTGTGTGTGTGAGAGAGAGAGAGGCAGAGAGTGTGTGTGTGAGAGAGAGAGAGACAGAGCGAGTGTGTGTGTGAGAGAGAGTGTGTGTGTGTGTGTGAGAGAGAGAGACAGAGAGAGTGAGAGACGGAGAGTGAAAGAGAGAGAGTGAGTGAGTGAGCGTGAGACAGAGAGTGAGAGTGAGACAGAGAGAGACAGAGAGACAGAGAGAGTGGGAGTGTGAGAATGAGTCAGAGAGGGTGAGAGAGACAGATAGAGTGAGAGTGAGAAACAGCGACAGAGAGAGTGAGATTAAGTCAGACCGAGAAAGTGAGTGAGAGGGAGAGTGAGACAGAGAGAGAGAGCCACAGAGAGAGAGACACAGATAGAGTGAGAGAAAGAGATATAGAGAGAGAGTGAGAGGGAGAGACAGACAGAGAGAGTGAAAGAGCTGGAAAGAAAGAGAGAGAGGGAGTGAGAGGGAGACAAAAGGGGGACACACATGTGAGAGAGAAAGAACCAGAGAGAGAGTGTGTGTATGAGTGTGTGTGAGTTTGAGTGTGAGTGTGGGTGTGAATGAGTGTGAGTGTGTATCTGTCTGTGAGCGTGCCTGTGTGTGAGTGCGTGTGTGCCTGTGTGTGAGTGTGTGTGTGAATGAGTGTGAGTGTGTATCTGTCTGTGAGCATGTCTGTGTGTGAGTGCGTGTGTGTGCCTGTGTGTGAGTGTGTGTGTGAGCGTGTGTGTGAGTGTGTGTGTGCGTGTGAGAGTGTGTGAGCGTGTGTCTGTGTGTGAGTGTGCGTGTGAGCGTGTGTGTGTGTCTGTGTGTATGTGTGAGTGTGTGTGTGAGTATGAGTGTGTGGATGGTTGTCTGTGTGTGAGTGCATGTGTGCATCTGTGTATGAGTGTGTGTGTGAGTAAGTGTGTGAGTGTGGGTGTGTGTCTGTGTGTGTGAGAGTGTGTGTGTGTGGATGGTTGTCTGTGTGTGAGTGTGTGTGTGTATCTGTGTTTGAGTGTGTGTGTGAGAGTGTGTCTGTGTGTGTCTCTCTCTCTGTGAGCGTATCTGTGTGTGAGTGTGTGTGTGTGAGAGTGTGTGTGTGTCTGTGTGTAAGTGTGTGTGAGCGTGTGTGTGTGTGAGTGTGTGTGTGAGTGTGCGCGTGGGTGTCTGTGTGCGAGATACAGAGTGAGAGAGAGAGAGAGACAGAGAGCAGGACGGCCCTGGAGAGACAGACAGGGCAGTCATCAGGAGACATGGCCACTAACCTGACAGGCATCCTTGCCTCCCTCTCGGTAGCCAGCACACACCATGGTGCTGGTGATAAGGCCAGGGTACGACGCATCACAGTCTGCAGAGCTCACAATGGGCACCTCCACACAGTGCAGGCTGTCGGGGTACTGGGCTGTAACACAGACACACTCAGGTAGCACTCAGCTCACACTGAGACACACACTCACTCTCTCACACACACACACTCACACCCACACTCACTCACACACACACACTCACACCCATACTCACTCAGATACACACACACACTCACACCCACACACACTCTCTCACACACACACACACTCACACCCACACACACCCACTCACACCCACTCACACACACACACCCACACACACCCACTCACACCCACACACTCACTCACACACACACACACACTCACTCTCACTCACTCACTCACTCACACACACTCACACTCTCACACACACTCACACACTCTCACACACACACACTCACTCACACACAGACACACTCACACACAATCACTCACACACAAAGACACACACACACTGACACACATACATACTCACACACACACTCATACACATACACATTCACACACACATAGAGAGACACACACACTCACACACAATCACACACTCTCTCACACACACACACTCACACACACACTCACTGACACACACACACACTCACACATGCACACACACACATACACACTCACACATGCACACACACACATACACACACACTCTCTCACACACACACTCACTCTCACACACACACTCACTCATTCACACACACACTCACTCTCTCACACACACATTCACTCACTCACACACACACTCACACCCACACACACTCACACAAACACACACACACTCTCACTCACTCACACACACACTCACACACACACTCACTCACTGACACACACATACCCATGCACACACACTCACACACACTCACACACACACACTCACACAAACACTCACAAACACACTCACACACTCACACGCACACAGACACACACACTCACACACACACAGACACACACACACTCACACCCATACACACACACACGCACCCACACACACACACACACTCACACACACAGACACACACACCCACACACACACTCACACACACACACTCACTCACACACACACACTCACACACACACTCACACACACACACTCACACACACACTCAGTAACACACACACTCACACACACACTCACACACTCACTCACACACACACTCACACACATACATACTCACACACACACTCATACACACACACATTCACACACACATAGAGAGACACACACACTCACACACAATCACACACTCTCTCTCACACACACACACTCACACACTCTCTCACACACATACTCACACACACACACTCACTCACACACTCACACTCACACAGTGCGGCACTCCCTCAGCACTGACCCTCCGACAGTGCGGCACTCCCTCAGCACTGACCCTCCGACAGTGCGGCACTCCCTCAGCACTGACCCTCCGACAGTGCGGCACTCCCTCAGCACTGACCCTCCGACAGTGCGGCACTCCCTCAGCACTGACCCTCCGACAGTGCGGCGCTCCCTCAGCACTGACCCGCCGACAGTGCGGCACTCCCTCAGCACTGACCCTCCGACAGTGCGGCACTCCCTCAGCACTGACCCTCCGACAGTGCGGCACTCCCTCAGCACTGACCCTCTGAGAGTGCCCTCTCTCTCAGTACTGACCCTCCAACAGTGCCCACTCCCTCAGCACTGACCCTCCGACAGTGCAGCACTCCCTCAGCACTGACCCTCCGACAGTGCAGCACTCCCTCAGCACTGACCCTCCGACAGTGCGGCACTCCCTCAGCACTGACCCTCCGACTGTGCGGCACTCCCTCAGCACTGACCCTCCGACTGTGCGGCACTCCCTCAGCACTGACCCTCCGACAGTGCGGCACTCCCTCAGCACTGACCCTCTGACAGTGCGGCACTCCCTCAGCACTGACCCTCCAACAGTGCCCACTCCCTCAGCACTGACTCTCCGACAGTGCGGCACTCCCTCAGCACTGACCCTCTGATAGTGCCCAGTCCCTCAGCACTGACCCTCTAACAGTGCCCACTCCCTCAGCACTGACCCTCTGACAGTGCCCACTCCCTCAGCACTGACCCCCGAGGGTAGGGCCTGGATTATGAGGTCAGGTTTCGTGATTGTAATGGGTTGAGTTTTGAAATGTTGGAATTCACACAGAGGGTGGTACGTGTATGGAATGAGCTGCCAGAGGAAGTGGTGGAGGGTGGTACAATTACAGCATTTAAGAGGCATTTGGATGGGTATATGAATAGGAAGGATTTGGAGGGACATGGGCCGGGTGCTGGCATGTGGGACTAGATTGGGTTGGGATATCTGGGTCAGCATGGACGGGTTGGGCCGAAGGGTCTGTTTCCGTGCTGTACATCTCTGTGACTGTGGGAAGTTGGTTCAGAGAGCAAAGTGTCAGGCCTGGTTGTGGGATAGTGCTGTGCGTCACTGGGATGTGGCAGAAATTCTCTGTGGCCCTGGGGGGGGGGAGACTTGCTGATGCGTGGGGCCTTGGGCCAGGGGAATCACTTACATCCAGAGCCGAGGAGATTTCCATAACCAGATACGGTGCACATCGTCCCGTCAGCAGCACAGTCTGTCGGCAACCTGACCGGCTGAATGTAGTCATTTAAGATGCAGGGGACCTTCAGTTTGATCAGCATGATGTCGTGGTCCAGGGTGTAATAGTCGTATTTTTCATGCCAGAAGATATTGTCCACCTTTATGAACTGCTCTGTGCCCTCGAACTTGGCCCAGTCTGGGTCTCCTAATGCCACCTGCATCTGTGTGGGGCTGTCGGGGGGATTGGGGGAGGTGGGGAGGGAGACAGAGGTACCGAGGAGATTAGCCAGTGAACCTCACTCACACCTCCCCCCCCCCCCCCCCCACAACACCCAGTAACCAAGAACGCCCCCCTCCCATTCGTTAGCCCACTCCCAAGTCACCGTTTGTGGGCGGAGGCCATTCGGCCCAGCGTGCTGGTTCTAGCCCCAATTCCCTGCCCCTCTCCCCATATCCCTGTCCAAATAAGCCCCCACCCCGCTTCCCCTTTATTGACCCTGCCTCCTCCTGTCCCTCTCATCCCCAGGCAGTGCCTCTCCCCCAGCCCCCTCACCACTCGCTGGGTGGAAATGGTTTCTCTCACATGGCCCTTGCTTCCCGTTCGATCCCTGCTCCTCCCGTTCCTTGTTCCCTTTTCCGACTGGGAACAGCTTCTCCCACTCGATTCTCTCCAGCCCCTGCCCCTGATGTTGTAAACCTCGATCCAATCTCCCTCCCTCTCTCTCTGCCTTCTCCACTCCCAGGGAGAACAGTCCCACCCTCTTCACTCCATCTTGGTCCCCAAAGTTCCTCATCCCTGGAGCTGTTCCTGCAAATGGTACCTGCACACTCCTTCTCTCCCCACTCCCTCTCCTTCTCGCGCTCTCCCTCTCTCTTTCCCTCTCTCCCACTCCCTCTCCTTCTCGCTCTCTCCCTCTCTCTTTCCCTCTCTCCCACTCCCTCTCCTTCTCTCTCTTTCCCTCTCTCCCACTCCCTCTCTCTCTCTCTTTCCCTCTCTCCCAATCCCTCTCTTTCTCTGTCACTCCCTTTCACTCCCTCTCACTCTCTCTCACTCCCTCTCTCACTTTCTCTCACTCTTTTTTCACTCTTTCTCCCTTTCCCTCTCTCCCTCTCCCTCTTTCTCCCTCTTTCTCCCTCTCTCTCACTCACTCTCTCTCACTCCCTCTCTCACTTTCTTTCACTCTCTTTCTCCCTCTCCCTCTTTCTCTCTCCCTCTTTCTCCCTCACTCTCTCTCACTCCCTCTCTCACTTTCTCTCACTCTCTTTCTCCCTCTCCCTCTCTCTCCCTCTCACTCTCTCTCCCTCTCCCTCTTTCTCCCTCTTTCTCACTCTCTCTCACTCACTCTCTCTCACTCCCTCTCTCACTTTCACTCTCTTTCTCCCTTTCCCTCTCTCCCTCTCACTCCCTCTCACTTTCTCTCACTCTCTCTCACTCCCTCTCTCACTTTCTCTCACTCTCTTTCTCCCTCTCCCTCTCTCTCTCCCTCTCACTCTCTCTCACTTTCTCTCACTCCCTCTCTCACTTTCTCTCACTCTCTTTCTCCCTCTCCCTCTCTCTCACTCTCACTCTCTCCCACTCTCTCTCCCTCTCCCTCTTTCTCCCTCTCTCTCCCTCACTCTCTCACTCTCTCTCTCACTTTCTCCTTCTCTCTTTCTTTCACTCTCTCTTTCTCTCCACCCCACACACCACCACCTTGTCACCATCTCCTTCTCCCTGATGTGTTGATATAGCTCCCACCCTTCTGTACATCAACATCTTTCTCACCCCCCCCACCCACCCCCACTCTCTGGGGGAGTGAGCCCCACACTCCCCTCTCACTCCCCCTCTCACTCCTGAACTCCCCAGCGGATTGATTAGGGACTGTCTTCTATCTAAGACACCCCCCTCCCCTCACCCCCCCATTCTGGTCTCCCACTCCCCACGTTGTCATTAGCAACACCTTCTCCTCAATCCCACCCAATCAGGGCTTTTTCGGGCCTGTTACTGGGCAGATCCTCTGATGCGCCTGAATCCTTTTACAAACAGATGAACAGGAACAAAACAAGGCCATTCGGCCCCTTCCCACCTGCTCTGCCATTCAGTAAGATCATGGCTGGGCTGATTTCAATATCAACTATCCCATTCCGCACCAGCCCCTTGGCAGTCTTCCATCCTCTCAGCTGTTGGAAACCCATCACTGCCTGAGAAATATTAAACCATCCTGCACCTTCTGCCTTTTGAGGAAGGGAGTTAGAGTCATTGAGTCCTCCGACACGGGAACAGGCCCTTCAGCCCAACCAGTCCATTACCCCCAACCTAAACCAGTCCCACACCTGCCTGCTCCTGGCCCATATCCCTCCCGTTCATGTCCTTATCCAATTAAACGTTGTAACTGTCCCCACACCACCACCCTCCCCCTTCCATTTCCTCAGGATGTCCATTCCACACACAAACCACCCTCTGGGTAAAAACTTCATCCCTCTTGTCTTTTGGAAATCTCTCCCCTCTCTCTCTTTAAAAGCCAGTCTTGAAATCCCCCATCCTAGGGGAAAGGCAACTACCATTAACTGTAGCCATGCCCCTCATGATTTTACCTACCTCTGTAAGGTCACCTCTCAACCTCCTAGACTCCAGTGAAATGAGTTCTGACCTATCCAGCCTTTCCTTCATAACTCAAACCCTCCCATTCCCGCAATTCCCTGGGACAGCTCTCCTGAACTCTCTCCTGCTTAATCATATCCTTCCTGGAACAGGGTGACCAGAACTGGACTCTGTATTAGCCACGCTCCAGATGTACTCCCTGTCTAACACCAGGTTAGAGTCCAACAGGTTTATTGGGAATCTCTAGGCTTTCGGAGCGCTGTTCCTTCATCAGGAAGCTAGTTACCTGATGTAACAGCGGCACTCTCAAAGCTAGTCCAGAACAATCTCGGTTATCCGAACATCAATTATCCAAATTTCGGATTATCCGAAAAGGGTCTCAAGGTCCTGTAAAATCAGTTATCTGAACCATCTGTTATCCGAACAATTGGTTTTCCAAACTCTCAGTTATCCGAACAATCCGTTATCCGAACAATCCGTTATCCGAACAATCAGATATCTGAGCTCTCAGGCATCTTAACAACCTGTTATCTGAACAATCAGTTATCCAAACAAAATATTCCCCGTCTGTCTCGTTTGGGAAATCGAGTTTGTTCTGTAATCCCAATTAAACCTGTTGGACTAAAACCTGGTGTTGTGTGATTTTTAAATTTTTGTCCACCCCAGTCTAACACTCCACATCATAACTGGACCAGACCCCATTCCTGATGAAGGGCTTATACCCCAAACGTCGACTCTCCTGCTCCCCAGATGCTGCCTGACCTGCTGCGCTTTTCCAGCGCCACACTCTTCGACTGTGATCTCCAGCATCTGGGGCCCATACCCTCCCTACCCTTGTATCAACCTCCAGCCCCTCCCCCAACCCGCAACAATTTAGATTCCCCGAGCATTCCCGGCTATTTCCTTCTTGGGAGATTTTGAACGTGGGGACCGGGGGAAGGGACTTTGCCCGCGTGTGTGTGGTACATTCGGAGACAGGAGGGTACTTACTAATACCAACAGTGGGCAGCAGAAACCAGCCATTGGTCAGTGATGAGGGATGCACCACAGACATGGTAGCCAATGTTTAGCGACGCTTGCCACGGGATCGCATGCGGAGAGCACTCGTAACCGCCAACAATCTTCTCATCTCCAGAGAACGCCGCTGTAGAAAGGAAGCCAATTAACTCGGAGGGCCTTGGTGCATTCTTACAGGCTGCCGACTGAAAAGGGGAGGGACTGTACCTTTGGAAGGTGATTGAGAAGCTGCTTACCTGTGCCTAACGGTTTGCGCGGGTACTTGAACAAGTTGCATTTGATGGGGGTCGCAGACGATCAGGAGTCGTGGGGGCACACGAGTACAAATGGAGCTCCACGTTTTAGCACAATACAATCCCGACATGGTGGGAACAGGCCCTTTGGCCCAACAAATCCACACTGACACTCCGAAGAGTATCCCACCCAAATCCAACACAACTACTCTACATTTACCCCTGACTAATGAACCTAACCTGCACATACCTGGGCACTATGGGACAATTTAACATGGCCAATCCACCCTAACCTGCACATCCCTGGGCACTATGGGACAATTTCCCATGGCCAATCCACCCTAACCTGCACATCCCTGAACACTATGGCACAATTTAGCATGGCCAATCCACCCTAACCTACACATCCCTGGACACTATGGGACAATTTAGCATGGCCAATCCACCCTAGCCTGCACATCCCTGGGCACTATGGCACAATTTAGCATGGCCAATCCACCCTAACCTACACATCCCTGGACACTATGGGACAATTTAGCATGGCCAATCCACCCTAACCTGCACATCCCTGGGCACTACGGGACAATTTAGCATGGCCAATCCACCCTAACCTGCACATCCCTGGGCACTATGGCACAATTTAGCATGGCCAATCCACCCTAACCTACACATCCCTGGACACTATGGGACAATTTAGCATGGCCAATCCACCCTAACCTGTACATCCCTGGG
Source organism: Chiloscyllium plagiosum (assembly GCF_037043375.1). NCBI lineage: Eukaryota > Metazoa > Chordata > Chondrichthyes > Orectolobiformes > Hemiscylliidae > Chiloscyllium > Chiloscyllium plagiosum. Next base: position 27,062,883 of record NW_028270176.1, on the reverse strand, counting down.
CACTATGGGACAATTTAGCATGGCCAATCCACCCTAACCTGCACATCCCTGGGCACTATGGCACAATTTAGCATGGCCAATCCACCCTAACCTACACATCCCTGGACACTATGGGACAATTTAGCATGGCCAATCCACCCTAACCTGTACATCCCTGGGCACTATGGGACAATTTAGCATGGCCAATCCACCCTAACCTGTACATCCCTGGGCACTATGGGACAATTTAGCATGGCCAATCCACCCTAACCTACACATCCCTGGGCACTATATGACAATTTAGCACGGCCAATCCACCCTAACCTACACATCCCTGGACACTATGAGACAATTTAGCATGGCCAATCCACCCTGACCTGCACATCTGTGGACTTTGGGAGGAAACCGGAGCAGCCGGAGGAAACCCCACACAGACACGTGGTGAATCCAGTCCCCGAGGCTGGAATCGAATCCGGATCCCTGGCGCCGTGAGGCAGCAGTGCTAACTCACTGAGCTGAACCCTGATTGGTCTGTGGAGCTGTGGCTGCTTGCTTGCCAACTCCTGTTTGATTGGCTGTGGGCTAACCGAGGTGGTCAGCGCGACTCGATCTCAGGAGCGGTTTCTCTGTTCTCTGCAGTCAAAGAGAAACCCCTTTCCAACCTGAAGGAAACTAAGTGACCTTACCTCGTCATTAAACACGAGAGGCAGG
>NW_028270176.1:27034693-27057193 GCF_037043375.1 Chiloscyllium plagiosum | reverse complement strand
GCACACAGACAGACCACTGCACACAGACAGACAGACCACTGCACACAGACAGACAGACCACTGCACACAGACAGACCACTGCACACAAACAGACAGACCACTGCACAGAGACAGACAGACCACTCCACACAGACAGACAGACCACTGCACACAGATAGGGAGCTGAGGGTGTGCCGCACTGTCAGAGGGTCAGTGCTGAGGGAGTGCCGCACTGTCGGAGGGTCAGTGCTGAGGGAGTGCCGCACTGTCAGAGGGTCAGTGCTGAGGGAGTGCCGCACTGTCGGAGGGTCAGTGCTGAGGGAGTGCCGCACTGTCGGAGGGTCAGTGCTGAGGGAGTGCCGCACTGTCGGAGGGTCAGTGCTGAGGGAGTGGGCACTGTCAGAGGGTCAGTGCTGAGGGAGTGGGCACTGTGGGAGGGTCAGTGCTGAGGGAGTGCCGCACTGTCAGAGGGTCAGTGCTGAGGGAGTGCTGCACTGTCGGAGGATCAGTGCTGAGGGAGTGCCGTACTGTCGGTGGGTCGGTGCCGAGGGAGTGCTGCACTGTCGGAGGGTCAGTGCTGAGGGAGTGCCGCACTGTCGGAGGGTCAGTGCTGAGGGAGTGCCGCACTGTCGGTGGGTCAGTGCTGAGGGAGTGCCGCACTGTCGGAGGGTCAGTGCTGAGGGAGTGCCGCACTGTTGGAGGGTCAGTGCTGAGGGAGTGGGTACTGTCAGAGGGTCGGTGCTGAGGGAGTGCCGCACTGTCGGTGGGTCAGTGCTGAGGGAGTGCCGCACTGTCGGAGGGTCAGTGCCGAGGAAGTGCCGCACTGTCGGTTGGTCAGTGCTGAGGGAGTGCCGCACTGTCGGAGGGTCAGTGCCGAGGAAGTGCCGCACTGTCGGTTGGTCAGTGCTGAGGGAGTGGGTACTGTCAGAGGGTCAGTACTGAGGGAGTGCCGCACTGTCGGAGGGTCAGTGCTGAGGGAGTGCTGCACTGTCGGAGGGTCAGTGCTGAGGGAGTGCCGCACTGTCAGAGGGTCAGTACTGAGGGAGTGCCGCACTGTCGGAGGGTCAGTACTGAGGGAGTGCCGCACTGTCGGAGGGTCAGTGCTGAGGGCGTGCCACACTGTCGGAGGGTCAGTACTGAGGGAGTGCCGCACTGTCGGAGGGTCAGTGCTGAGGGCGTGCCACACTGTCGGAGGGTCAGTGCTGAGGGAGTGCCGCACTGTCGGAGGGTCAGTACTGAGGGAGTGCCGCACTGTCGGAGGGTCAGTGCTGAGGGCGTGCCACACTGTCGGAGGGTCAGTGCTGAGGGAGTGCCGCACTGTCGGAGGGTCAGTACTGAGGGAGTGCCGCACTGTCGGAGGGTCAGTGCTGAGGGCGTGCCACACTGTCGGAGGGTCAGTGCTGAGGGAGTGCCGCACTGTCGGAGGGTCAGTGCTGAGGGAGTGCCGCACTGTCGGAGGGTCAGTACTGAGGGAGTGCCGCACTGTCGGAGGGTCAGTGCTGAGGGAGTGCCGCACTGTCAGAGGGTCAGTGCTGAGGGAGTGCCGCACTGTCGGAGGGTCAGTACTGAGGGAGTGCCGCACTGTCGGAGGGTCAGTGCTGAGGGCGTGCCACACTGTCGGAGGGTCAGTGCTGAGGGAGTGCCGCACTGTCGGAGGGTCAGTACTGAGGGAGTGCCGCACTGTCGGAGGGTCAGTGCTGAGGGAGTGCCGCACTGTCGGAGGGTCAGTGCTGAGGGCGTGCCACACTGTCGAAGGGTCAGTGCTGAGGGAGTGGGCACTGTCGAAGGGTCAGCGCTGAGGGAGTGCCGCACTGTCGGAGGATTCTTTTCCGAAAATCATCCTCGGGATGTGGGAATCTCTGTCTTCCTCCACCATTTATCGCCTATCCCTAATTACCCGGGGTAGTTATAAGTTAACCACCTGAGCATTTGAGTTCAGGCAATTACACAGCCTCACTGAGGACCTCCCCAAACCGGAGGGACTTTCGAACATTCCACAGCCAAACCCCAAAACAAAGCCAAGCTTTGACCAAATGGTTAACATTTCCTGCAGCCTCTGGCCTGGTACGCCATTGTAGTTTCTGCACGTATGTGGACTACAGAGAGTAAAAGAGTTCCTCCAGGTCTGAATTGAGTAAGAGAACTCAAAGCCATATACAGTAAGAGAGTAAGAGAACTCATATACAGTGGAGTGCACACCCTGGAAAGTCCACCTCCATCTAGCTTTGAACAGTTAAATTGCTTAGCAACATCCAAGTCAGAACCAATCAAAATTAACGTCTGGGTGTAGGTTTGCTGGCTAAGCTGGAAGGTTCATTTTCAGACGTTTCGTCACCATACTAGGTAACATCTTCAGTGAGCCTCTGGATGGCGCACTGGTGGTGTAACTTGCTCTCTATTTGTATGGTTGTGTTTCCTTGGGTTGTTGCTGTAATTTCCTCTGGTGACATAATTTCCTGTGGTGATGTCATTTCCTGTTCTTTTTCTCAGGGGGTGGTAGATGGGGTCTAACTTGATGTGTTTGTTGATAGAGTTGGAGTGCCATGCTTCTAGGAATTCTCGTGCGTGTCTCTGTTTGGCTTGTCCTAGGATGGGTGTGTTGTCCCAGTCAAAGTGGTGTCCTTCCTCATCTGTTTGTAAGGATACTAGTGACAGTGGGTCATGTCTTTTTGTGGCTAGTTGACATTCATGTATCCTGGTGGCTAGTTTTCTGCCTGTTTGCCCAATGTAGTGTTTGTTACAGTTCTTGCACGGTATTTTGTAGATAACATTAGTTTTGCTTGTTGGTCTGTTTAGGGTCTTTCAAGTTCATTAGCTGCTGTTTTCGTGTATTGGTGGGTTTGTGGGCTACCATGATGCCAAGGGGTCTGAGTAGTCTGGCAGTCATTTCCGAGATGTCTCTGATATAGGGGAGAGTGGCCAGGGTTTCTGGACGTGTTTTGTCTGCGTGTTTGGGTTTGTTGCTGAGAAATCGGCAGACTGTGTTCGTTGGGTACCCATTCTTTTTGAATACACGGTCTCGGTGATTGTCCTCTGCTCTGCGTAGTCCCTCTGTGCCGCAGTGTGTGGTGGCTGGTTGGAATAATGTTCCAATGCAGCTTCGTTTGTGGGTGTAGGGATGATTGCTTCTGTATCCAGGCCGGGCTAAATTGGTCACCCAGTTCTAACGGAGGTCAGTGGCTGTTGTCAGTAACCCCAGCCCCAACCTTTACCAAAATTCACTGTGGGACTCCAACCATGGAGTTTGTGCAAGACTTTGGCCAGATGGAGAACGGCCATCGAGGAACTTTTAGAGATTAAAGGCACGACTTTGGTTCCATTCTCGATGAGTAGCAGCTGGTTGAGTTCCCACTGACTGTAATAAAAGGCCTTGGGGTGGGGGGGTCAAGCCTGATGGGATGACATTGGCTCAGAGCAATTCACCGAGATTGGCTCAACAGTTTTCGATTAGAAAATGGCTGCCTGAGTGACACCCGAATGAGATACCTGGCAGTCTTTAAGGAAGGTATAGGGACTGTCAAGGGAGCTTTATTGACCAGGAAGCCATTTTAAACGGCCCACGCTGTGCCAATTGCCTTCTGGGTAAAAGCCGAGGCAGAAATCCGAAGGAGGGCTATCATTAAATTGCAGAGGGTGCAGAAACTGGAGTGTTTGCGATATAAGGAGAGGGTGGATAGGCTGGGACTTTTTTTCACCAGAGCATAAAAGGTCAAGAGGTGACCTTGTGGAGGTCATGAAGGGTTGTGGTTCTGTTCGCCGAGCTGGGAATTTGTGTTGCAGACGTTTCGTCCCCTGTCTAGGTGACATCCTCAGTGCTTGGGAGCCTCCTGTGAAGCACTTCTGTGATGTTTCCTCCAGCATTTATAGTGATTTGTACCTGCCGCTTCCGGTTGTCAGTTCCAGCTGTCCACTGCAGTGGCCGGTATATTGGGTCCAGCCACGCTCAGACAACAACTCACCAGAACGAAGGACCCGATACCCAGCATGAGCAAAACTAATGTAGTGTACAAAATCCCATGCAAGGACTGCACTAAACACTACATAAAACAAACAGGAAGACAGCTAACGATCCGCATTCATTAACACCAACTAGCCACGAAACGACACGACCAGCTATCCTTAGCAGCCACACACGCAGATGACAAGCAACATGAATTCGACTGGGACAACACTACTATTATAGGGCAAGCCAAACAGAGAACAGCCAGGGAATTCCTAGAGGCATAGCACTCATCCACAGATTCAATCAACAAACACATCGACCTGGACCCAATATACCGGCCACTGCAACGGACAGCTGGAACTGACAACCGGAAGCGGCAGAGACAAACCACTATAAATGCCGGAGGAAACATCAAAGAAGCGCTTCACAGGAGGCTCCCAAGCACTGATGATGTCGCCTAGACAGGGGACGAAATGTCTGCAACACAAATTCCCAGCTCGGCGAACAGAACCTCAACCACGAGCACCCGAGCTACAAATCTTCTCCCAAACTTTGGTCATGAAGGGTTTAGATCGGGTGAACAGCAATCCACCTTCCCCTGGGATAGGGGGAGTTCAAGATTTAACAAGAAGCTGAGGGTCAACTTTTTCACAGAGAGTGGAATGGACTGCTAGAGGAAGGGGTAGACGCAGGGGCAATTATAACAGTTAAAACATATTCAGGCAGTTACCTGGTGAGGAAAAGTTGAGAAGGATGTGGGTCAAACATAGGCGCTATAGTTTGAGAAACTTGGTCAGCACAGACTGTTTGGATTGAGGGGTCTGTTTCCATGCACTATGACCCCTCAATGACCCTTCAAACCAGCTAATGTCATGAGGGTGTGAGGGTGGATGGGTCAGTTCCCCTTTGTGGGGATTTCAAACACAGGGTGAACTCACATGGAGGGCTTACACACAAAACTTATAGGGGGGGGTGCTGTCCTTCACAAAGCCACATGGACCAACAGTTGCATTTGGAAGAGGGTTCCCAGCAGTATGCTATCATGAATTATTGTTGTGGAGTTGAAGGGGTGTACTGTACCTTTAAGACAGAGTGAAAGTTGAAAGCTGGCAAGCACTGGTCATGTGGCTGGCAGGCACACAGTGTACTGGACAATTTGAAGGTGTGACATTTGGCCTGTAACCTAGACACATGAGTTGGTTTCACAACAGTTCGCATTTAACCGATCAGTTTAAACTATGCCCCAAGATACTAAAACCCAATCGAATTTGAATTTTACAGTTTTGATGGCATCGAACCAATGAGACAATTCAACGGTTGGGGTATAAAAAGTGGGCATTTTGGACAGTTAGCCAGAGAAAGAGCACCTTTCAGTCATCGATAGACTGCTATCCAAAGCACTCTCTAAAAGATACCTTCTCAAATGAAACATCTTTGCTGCAGAGTGCTAAAGGTGACCCCAGGGAGACTGACAAACCGAGGGAGACTGACACCAGAGACACCGACCACGGTCCGGGATTGAAAATTAAGATGCTGTAAATTTAATAAGGCCTTTATCAGGTCAGTATACTGTTGTAGAGTGGGAGATACCAAATCTTGAAGAGAATGGAGGTTTAGAGTTACGTAAACAGTGGTTATTTAATGTTCACGTTTGGAGTTATGGAGTAAATTGTTATGCTTTTTCTTTAAATAATGGAATTTGGGAATTCTCTGTCGCTCATTCCTGAACAGATTACGAGGTGAGCTGAGATTGTGTTGCTGGAAAAGCACAGCAGGTCAGGCAGCATCCGAGGAGCAGGAGAGTCAACGTTTCGGGCATAAGCCCTTCATCAGGAATGATTACGAGGCGAGTTGAGCTTTTCTGGGTGTTTGGATTACCCCTGTGTAGTAACAATATCAATAAACAAGACGGACCAAATACTGAACGACAGAAGCAACCATCCCTACACCCACAAACGAAGCTGCATTGGAACATTATTCCAACCAGCCACCACACACTGCGGCACAGAGGGACTACGCAGAGCAGAGGACAATCACCGAGACCGTGTATTCAAAAAGAACGGGTACCCAACGAACACAGTCTGCCGATTTCTCAGCAACAAACCCAAACGCGCAGACAAAACACGTCCAGAAACCCTAGCCACTCTCCCCTACATCAGAGACATCTCGGAAATGACTGCCAGACTACTCAGACCCCTTGGCATCATGATCGCCCACAAACCCACCAACACACTAAAACAGCAGCTAATGAACTTGAAAGACCCTATACAGACAACAACAAAACTAATATCATTTACAAAATACCGTGCAAGAACTGTAACAAACACTACATTGGGCAAACAGGCAGAAAACTAGCCACCAGGATACATGAACATCAACTAGCCACAAAAAGACATGACCCTCTCTCACTAGTATCCTCACATACGGATGAGGAAGGACACCACTTTGACTGGGACAACACATCCATCCTAGGACAAACCAAACAGAGACACACATGAGAATTCCGAGAAGCATGGCATTCCAACCGGAACCCTATCGACAACACATCGAGTTAGACCCCATCTACCACCCCCTGAGAAAAGGAACAGGAAATGACTTCACCACAGGAAATGACATCGCCAACCCAAAGAAAACCAAACAAATAAATAGAAAGCAGAAATTATCAGCAGTGCTTCGTCCAGAGGCTCACTGATGATGTTACCTAGTATGGTGACGAAACGTCTGGAAATGAACCTTCCAGCTCAGCGAGCAAACCGACATCCAGAACTTCAACCTGAGCTACAAATCTTCTCCAAACCCAACAAGACTGTCATTTGGGGTATCATCAGCCTGCGCCCTATACCAGCAGATCATGGACAAGATTTTACAAGGGCTCGCCCATGATTCCCATTTGGCTGGGCGATGCGCTAATGACCAGGAAGACCAATAACGAGCACTTGGAGAATTTAGACATAGTGCTTTCAAGTTTCTCCCAGACAGGTGTGCACCTTAGATGGGGGAAAAAAAAGTGTCCCAAACTCCCCAAGGGACTGACCTGGGTTACAGACTCAACAAGACCAAAGTACACCCCTTGGAAGAGAAAGTGAGGGCGATTAAAGGAGCCCCGGCTTCCTCATCTGTACCGGAGCTCAGGCCTTCCCCTCTGGTTAATGAGTTGTCACAGAGAATTCATATGGAACTCAGACTCCATCTTGGCACCCTTATTGATTGGGAATGGTCTTGTCGCCAGGGCGTAGCCTTTAGGGCAGTGAGGAAGCAACTGTCGTCATCTAAGATGCTGGCACAGTACAATCCCAAGCAAGCTATGGTGCTGACAGGCAATGCCTCCCCATACAGTATCAGGGTCATGGTGGTTCACAGATGACCCAATGGAGAGGAATGCCCAGTAGCGTATGCGTCCTTGACTTCGGCTGATGCTGACTGAAGATAATCTCGATGTAGAAGGAACATTTGGTGTGAGAAAGTTCCACCGATACCTCTATTGATAATAGTAACAGACCACAAACCCCTGCTAGGGCTAATCAAAGTGGACAAGGTGTGCTGTCCATTGCATCAGGTCAAATTCAGCTGTCATTCTAAGTGCGAACAATTACAAGTTGGAACACCACCTGAGAGGCCAAGTCACAAATGTGGATGCCTTGAGCCTCCTCCCACTGGCAGAAACACCAAGAGTCTATTGTGGTTTTAAATTTTCTGGACACCCTTCCGGTCACCGCTGATAATATTAGCCTATGGACACCAAACAATCCGGTCCTGGCAAACTAAAACAGCTGGTGGTGATGGGGGAATCAAAAGGTACACCGCAATCAGAACTGAAATCTTTCTAGATTCAGTTAGACCAGATCACTGTAGAGGACAGGCATTTTATTATGAGGAGCAAGAGTGACTTGTCTGATTAAAGGTCACTATCAGGTATTCGTTTAACTCCAGCAGGGTCATTCAAGGGGTTTCCAAGGGGAAGGTGTTGGTGAGAGATTATGGCTGGTGCCCACGGTTGGATGCAGACACTGCCGCGTTCATTGGGCAGTGCCCAGAGTACCAACAAGGAGAGAAATTACCACCAGCAACACCCCCCCCCCCGCCCATTCATGGGAGACACTGGGTAAAGAGAGTGTGGTTGCTGGGAAAGCACAGCAGGTCAGGCAGCATCCCAGGAGCAGGAGCATCGACCTTTCAAGCATAAACCCTTCCTTGCCCGAGACGTCGGTTCTCCTGCTCCTCGGATGCTGCCTGACCTGCTGTGCTTTCCCAGCAACCACACTCTCTCGACCCTGACCTCCAACATCTGCAGCCCTCACTTTCTCCTGGTCGATAATTAGTGAGTCGACCCTGGAGTCAGTTACCCACCAACCAACCAGGCCCTTCCCAGAGCTCAATGAAGGGGCAGCGCTCCGAAAGCTTGTGCGTCCCGAATAAGGCTGCGGGACTGGAACGCGGTGTTGTGTGATTTTTAACTTTAGCCATGTTCTTAGTCATTGTGGACACCCATTCAAAACGGTTGGACGTGAAGGTGGTGGGAAAACTGTGCACATCTTTTGCGATACACGGACTCCCGGAAGTGTTGGTCCTAGACATTTCCCAGCAGGGAATTTCAGTATTTTCTAAAGCCCTAAAGGCATTCAGCACTTGAAGACAGCTCCAATACCATTGATACAAGATGGTGCTGAATACGGTCGCGCTCTTTGCAGGCTCCTGCGTGCAGACCTAGACTTCCTATTTCCTACACTCTTTAACCTTAATAGCATCGATCATCCAATGGGCAAAGGTTGAGGGCAGGCTTGAAGAAGCAGCCGACAGTTTCACTAGAGACCAAACTGTCCCAGTCCCCATTTAATCATGGGGCCAGCCCCACATGTGACTACACACAGCCCCTTGTGGGGTGAAGGTGTACTACAGCTCAAACCGACTGTGGGGGGAGGGGGAAGGGGGAACGCCAATGCCAGACACCAGATTCCGCCAAGTGAGCGAGACAGCTTACTTCAGGGGATGGGGTTTGACGTAGGAATCACGAGAGTGACCCCCTGCCCCCCCCCCCCCCCCCCCCCCACCCCTCCTCACCGTGTGGGTAAGAGACGGGGTCGACGTGAGCTCACGTCCCTTGAGGTACAACGCTTCAGTAGGGTTGGCCGTCCCGAACGGGGGAGGTGGGGGGGCAGGAAGGAAACGTACCCGGCTCCACATCCACCAAGGCTGTCATAGGAACATCAGAGCTAGCAGCGGGAGAAGGCCATTCGGCCCATCAAGCCCGCCCCGCCACTCAAAAGGATGATGGCTGATTTTCACATGGCCTCAGTCCCACTTATCTGCCCCCTCACCATACCCCTTAATCCCTTTACTGTCCAAAACGCGATTTTAGCTTTAAAAACATTTACTAATGTAGCGTCAACACATCCCTGGGCAGGGAATTCCACAGATTCACAACCCTCTGGATGAAGAAATCCCTTCTCAGTTCAATCCGAAATCTGCTCCCCGTAATTTTGAGGCCATTCCCTCCTGTCCTAGTATCACCCACGCGTGGAAACATCCTCCCTGCTTCTATCTTATCCATCCCCTTCAGGATTTGATATGTTTCTACGGGATCCGAGCGTTGTCACAAACACATGGTCGTTGGGCTAATCACTAAAGGTCATCATCACTCATTTCAGACAACGTCACATCGTATGGTTGGGAATCAGGAGAGAGGAATTCTCATTACCATCAACAATATATCCCCTGAGCAACAACATTAATGTTAATGTTAATAGACTGACCCTCCGACAGTGCGGCACTCCCTCAGCACTGACCCTCCGACAGTGCGGCACTCCCTCAGCACTGACCCTCCGACAGTGCGGCACTCCCTCAGCACTGACTCTCCAACAGTGCGGCACTCCCTCAGCACTGACCCTCCGACAGTGCGGCACTCCCTCAGCACTGACTCTCCAACAGTGCGGCACTCCCTCAGCACTGACCCTCCGACAGTGCGACACTCCCTCAGCACTGACCCTCCGACAGTGCGGCACTCCTTCAGCACTGACCCTCCGACAGTGCGGCACTCCCTCAGCACTGACCCTCCGACAGTGCGGCACTCCCTCAGCACTGACCCTCCGACAGTGCGGCACTCCCTCAGCACTGACCCTCCGACAGTGTGGCACTCCCTCAGCACTGACCCTCCGACAGTGCGGCACTCCCTCAGCAGTGACCCTCTCACAGTGCGGCACTCCCTCAGCACTGACCCTCCGACAGTGCGACACTCCCGCAGCACTGACCCTCGGACAGTGCGACACTCCCTCAGCACTGACCCTCCGACAGTGTGGCACTCCCTCAGCACTGGCCCTCCGACAGTGCGGCACTCCCTCAGCACTGACCCTCCGACAGTGCGGCACTCCCTCAGCACTGACCTTCAGACAGTGTGGCACTCCCTCAGCACTGACCCTCCGACAGTGCGGCACTCCCTCAGCACTGACCCTCCGACTGCCCTCTCCATCAGCACTGATCCTCTGACAGTGCGGCACTCCCTCAGCACTGACCCTCCGACAGTGCGGCACTCCCTCAGCACTGACCCTCCGACTGCCCGCTCCATCAGCACTGATCTTCTGACAGTGCGGCACTCCCTCAGCACTGACCCTCCGACAGTGCGGCACTCCCACAGCACTGACCCTCCGACAGTGCGGCACTCCCTCAGCACTGACCCTCCGACAGTGCGGCGCTCCCTCAGCACTGACCCTCCCACAGTGCGGCACTCCCTCAGCACTGACCCTCCGACAGTGCAGCACTCCCACAGCATTGACCCTCCGACAGTACGGCACTCCCTCAGCACTGACCCTCCGACAGTGCGGCGCTCCCTCAGCACTGACCCTCCGACAGTGCGGCACTCCCACAGCACTGACCCTCCGACAGTGCGGCGCTCCCTCAGCACTGACCCTCCGATAGTGCAGCACTCCCTCAGCACTGACCCTCCAACAGTGCGGCACTCCCTCAGCACTGACCCTCTGACAGTGCGGCACACCCTCAGCACTGACCCTCCGACAGTGCAGCACTCCCACAGCACTGACCCTCCGACAGTACGGCACTCCCTCAGCACTGACCCTCCGACAGTACGGCACTCCCTCAGCACTGACCCTCCGACAGTGCGGCGCTCCCACAGCACTGACCCTCCGACAGTGCGGCGCTCCCTCAGCACTGACCCTCCGACAGTGCGGCACTCCCTCAGCACTGACCCTCCGACTGCCCGTTCCATCAGCACTGATCCTCTGACAGTGCGGCACTCCCTCAGCACTGACCCTCCGACAGTGCAGCACTCCCACAGCACTGACCCTCCGACAGTACGGCACTCCCTCAGCACTGACCCTCCGACAGTGCGGCGCTCCCTCAGCACTGACCCTCCGACAGTGCGGCACTCCCACAGCACTGACCCTCCGACAGTGCGGCACTACCTCAGCACTGACCCTCCGACAGTGCGGCACTACCTCAGCACTGACCCTCCGACAGTGCGGCACTCCCACAGCACTGACCCTCCGACAGTGCGGCACTCCCTCAGCACTGACCCTCCAACAGTGCGGCGCTCCCTCAGCACTGACCCTCCGACAGTGCGGCACTCCCTCAGCACTGACCCTCTGACAGTGCGGCACTCCCTCAGCACTGATCCTCTGACAGTGCGGCACTCCCTCAGCACTGACCCTCCGAATGTGCGGCACTCCCTCAGCACTGACCCTCCGACTGCCCGCACCATCAGCACTGACCCTCCGACTGCCCGCTCCCTCAGCACTGACCCTCCGACAGTGCGGCACTCCCTCAGCACTGATCCTCTGACAGTGCGGCACGCCCTCAGCACTGACCCTCCGACAGTGCGGCACTCCCTCAGCACTGACCCTCCGACAGTGCGGCACTCAATCAGCACTGACCCTCCGACAGTGCAGCACTCCCACAGCACTGACCCTCCGACAGTGCGGCGCTCCCTCAGCACTGACCCTCCGACAGTGCGACACTCCCTCAGCACTGACCCTCCGACAGTGCGACACTCCCTCAGCACTGACCCTCCGACAGTGCGGCACTCCCTCAGCACTGACCCTCCGACAGTGCGGCACTCAATCAGCACTGACCCTCCGACAGTGCAGCACTCCCACAGCACTGACCCTCCGACAGTGCGGCACTCCCTCAGCACTGACCCTCCGACAGTACGGCACTCCCTCAGCACTGACCCTCCGACAGTGCGGCGCTCCCTCAGCACTGACCCTCCGACAGTGCGGCACTCCCACAGCACTGACCCTCCGACAGTGTGACACTCCCTCAGCACTGACCCTCCGACAGTGCGACACTCCCTCAGCACTGACCCTCCGACAGTGCGACACTCCCTCAGCACTGACCCTCCGACAGTGCGACACTCCCTCAGCACTGACCCTCCGACAGTCCGACACTCCCTCAGCACTGACCCTCCGACAGTGCGGCACTCCCTCAGCACTGACCCTCCGACAGTGCGGCACTCCCTCAGCACTGACCCTCTGACAGTGCGGCACTCCCTCAGCACTGACCCTCTGTCAGTGCGGCACTCCCTCAGCACTGACCCTCTGACAGTGCGGCACTCCCTCAGCACTGACCCTCTGTCAGTGCGGCACTCCCACAGCACTGACCCTCCGACAGTGCGGCGCTCCCTCAGCACTGACCCTCCGACAGTGCGGCACTCCCTCAGCACTGACCCTCCGACAGTGCGGCACTCAATCAGCACTGACCCTCCGACAGTGCAGCACTCCCACAGCACTGACCCTCCGACAGTGCGGCACTCCCTCAGCACTGACCCTCCGACAGTACGGCACTCCCTCAGCACTGACCCTCCGACAGTGCGGCGCTCCCTCAGCACTGACCCTCCGACAGTGCGGCACTCCCACAGCACTGACCCTCCGACAGTGTGACACTCCCTCAGCACTGACCCTCCGACAGTGCGACACTCCCTCAGCACTGACCCTCCGACAGTGCGGCACTCCCTCAGCACTGACCCTCTGACAGTGCGGCACTTCCTCAGTACTGACCCTCCGACAGTGCGGCGCTCCCTCAGCACTGACCCTCCGACAGTGCGGCACTCCCTCAGCACTGACCCTCTGACAGTGCGGCACTCCCTCAGTACTGACCCTCCGACAGTGCGGCACTCCCTCAGCACTGACCCTCTGACAGTGCGGCACTCCCTCAGTACTGACCCTCTGACAGTGCGGCACTCCCTCAGCACTGACCCTCCGACAGTGCGGCACTCCCTCAGCACTGACCCTCTGACAGTGCGGCACTCCCTCAGTACTGACCCTCCGACAGTGCGGCGCTCCCTCAGCACTGACCCTCCGACAGTGCGGCGCTCCCTCAGCACTGACCCTCCGACAGTGCGGCACTCCCTCAGCACTGACCCTCCGACAGTGCGGCACTCCCTCAGCACTGACCCTCCGACAGTGCGGCCCTCCCTCAGCACTGACCCTCCGACAGTGCGGCACTCCCTCAGCACTGACCCTCTGACAGTGCGGCACTCCCTCAGCACTGACCCCCCCCACAGTGTGTAAATGGTTAATGAGTTGGTTAGTTTGTGATGGGGAGTGGTGCTGAAGTGGAAGTGTGTGGCACACTGCTGTTCACATTCAGGTCCAGCTGTGGTGAGCAAAGGTCTTCATATTGTTTGGTTCAACACAACAACTCAATGGAAGAGTCTGGGAGAATAATCAAACACTTCCTGGATGTTAAGAGGCCATTCAACCCTTGGAAGGTCATCCCACCCAAACCTTCACCAACCTCCATTACTGTAACCCTGCATTTCCCATGGCCAATCCACCCTAACCTGCACATCCCTGGAGACTATGGGACAATTTCCCATGGCCAATCCACCCTAACCTGCACATCCCTGGACACTATGGGACAATTTCTCATGGCCAATCCACCCTAACCTGCACATCCCTGGAGACTATGGGACAATTTCCCATGGCCAATCCACCCTAACCTGCACATCCCTGGACACTATGGGACAATTTCCCATGGCCAATCCACCCTAACCTACACATCCCTGAGCACTATGGGACAATTTCCCATGGCCAATCCACCCTAACCTACACATCCCTGAGCACTATGGGACAATTTCCCATGGCCAATCCACCCTAACCTGCACATCCCTGGACACTATGGGACAATTTCCCATGGCCAATCCACCCTAACCTGCACATCCCTGGAGACTATGGGACAATTTCCCATGGCCAATCCACCCTAACCTGCACATCCCTGGACACTATGGGACAATTTAGCATGGCCAATCCACCCTAACCTGCACATCCCTGGAGACTATGGGACAATTTCCCATGGCCAATCCACCCTAACCTGCACATCCCTGGACACTATGGGACAATTTCCCATGGCCAATCCACCCTAACCTACACATCCCTGAGCACTATGGGACAATTTCCCATGGCCAATCCACCCTAACCTGCACATCCCTGGACACTATGGGACAATTTCCCATGGCCAATCCACCCTAACCTGCACATCCCTGGAGACTATGGGACAATTTCCCATGGCCAATCCACCCTAACCTGCACATCCCTGGACACTATGGGACAATTTAGCACGGCCAATCCACCCTAACCTGCACATCCCTGGACACTATGGGACAATTTCCCATGGCCAATTCACCCTAACCTGCACATCCCTGGGCACTATGGGACAATTTCCCATGGCCAATCCACCCTAACCTGCACATCCCTGGGCACTATGGGACAATTTCCCATGGCCAATCCACCCTAACCTGCACATCCCTGGGCACTATGGGACAATTTAGCATGGCCAATCCACCCTAACCTGCACATCCCTGGACACTATGGGACAATTTCCCATGGCCAATCCACCCTAACCTGCACATCCCTGGGCACTATGGGACAATTTACCATGTGCAGGTTAGGGTGGATTGGCCATGCTAAATTGTCCCATAGTGCCCAGGGATGTGCAGGTTAGGGTGGATAGGCCACGCTAAATTGTCCCATAGTGTCCAGGGATGTGCAGGTTAGGGTGGATTGACCATGCTAAATTGTCCCATAGTGTCCAGGGATGTGCAGGTTAGGGTGGATTGGCCATGGGTAATTGTCCCATAGTGCCCAGGGGTGTGCAGGTTAGGGTGGATTGGCCATGCTAAATTGTCCCATAGTGTCCAGGGATGTGTAGGTTAGGGTGGATTGGCCATGGGAAATTGTCCCATAGTGTTCAGGGATGTGCAGGTTAGGGTGAATTGGCCATGTTAAATTGTCCCATGGTGCCCAGGGATGTGGGGTTAGGGTGGATTGGCCATGGGAAATTGTCCCATCGTGCCCAGGGATGTGCAGGTTAGGGTGGATTGACCATGCTAAATTGCCCCATAGTCTCCACAGATGTGTAGGTTAGGGTGGATTGGCCATGCTAAATTGTCCCATAGTGCCCAGGGATGTGCAGGTTAGGGTGGATTGGCCATGCTAAATTGTCCCATAGTGCCCAGGGATGTGCAGGTTAGGGTGGATTGACCATGCTAAATTGTCCCATAGTGTCCAGGGATGTGCAGGTTAGGGTGGATTGGCCATGGGTAATTGTCCCATAGTGCCCAGGGATGTGCAGGTTAGGGTGGATTGGCCATGCTAAATTGTCCCATAGTGTTCAGGGATGTGCAGGTTAGGGTGAATTGGCCATGCAAAATTGTCCCATAGTGCCCAGGGATGTGCAGGTTAGGGTGGATTGGCCATGCTAAATTGTCCCATAGTGCCCAGGGAAGTGCAGGTTAGGGTGGATTGGCCATGCTAAATTGTCCCATAGTGCCCAGGGATGTGCAGGTTAGGGTGGATTGGCCATGCTAAATTGTCCCATAGTGCCCAGGGATGTGCAGGTTAAGGTGGATTGGCCATGCTAAATTGTCCCATAGTGCCCAGGGATGTGCAGGTTAGGGTGGATTGGCCATGCTAAATTGTCCCATAGTGCCCAGGGATGTGCAGGTTAGGGTGGATTGGCCATGCTAAATTGTCCCATAGTCTCCACAGATGTGTAGGTTAGGGTGGATTGGCCATGCTAAATTGTCCCATAGTCTCCACAGATGTGTAGGTTAGGGTGGATTGGCCATGGGAAATTGTCCCATAGTGTTCAGGGATGTGTAGGTTAGGGTGGATTGGCCATGGGAAATTGTCCCATAGTGCCCAGGAATGTGCAGGTTAGGGTGGAATGGCCATGCTATATTGTCCCATAGTGCCCAGGGATGTGCAGTTTAGGGTGGATTGGCCATGCTAAATTGTCCCATAGTCTCCAGGGATGTGTAGGTTAGGGTGAATTAGCCATGCTAAATTGTCCCATAGTGTCCAGGGATGTGTAGGTTAGGGTGGATTGGCCATGCTAAATTGTCCCAAAGTGTCCAGGGATGTGTAGGTTAGGGTGGATTGGCCATGCTAAATTGTCCCATAGTGCCCAGGGATGTGCAGGTTAGGGTGGATTGGCCATGCTAAATTGTCCCATAGTCTCCAGGGATGTGTAGGTTAGGGTGGATTGGCCATGGGAAATTGTCCCATAGTGTCCAGGGATGTGTAGGTTAGGGTGGATTGGCCATTGGAAATTGTCCCATAGTGTCCAGGGATGTGTAGGTTAGGGTGGATTGGCCATGCTAAATTGTCCCATAGTGTCCAGAGATGTGTAGGGTAGGGTGGATTGGCCATGGGAAATTGTCCCATAGTCTCCAGGGATGTGTAGGTTAGGGTGGATTGGCCATGGGAAATTGTCCCATAGTGCCCAGGGATGTGCAGGTTAGGGTGAATTGGCCATGCTAAATTGTCCCATAGTGCCCAGGGATGTGCAGGTTAGGGTGGATTGGCCATGCTAAATTGTCCCATAGTCTCCACAGATGTGTAGGTTAGGGTGGATTGGCCGTGCTAAATTGTCCCATAGTGTTCAGGGATGTGCAGGTTAGGGTGAATTGGCCATGTTAAATTGTCCCATGGTGCCCAGGGATGTGCGGGTTAGGGTGGATTGGCCATGGGAAATTGTCCCATCGTGCCCAGGGATGTGCAGGTTAGGGTGGATTGACCATGCTAAATTGTCCCATAGTCTCCACAGATGTGTAGGTTAGGGTGGATTGGCCATGGTAAATTGTCCCATAGTGCCCAGGGATGTGCAGGTTAGGGTGGATTGGCCATGCTAAATTGTCCCATAGTGTTCAGGGATGTGCAGGTTAGGGTGGATTGGCCCTGCTAAATTGTCCCATAGTCTGCAGGGATGTGCAGGTTAGGGTGGATTGGCCCTGCAAAATTGTCCCATAGTGCCCAGGGATGTGCAGGTTAGGGTGGATTGGCTATGCTAAATTGTCCCATAGTGTTCAGGGATGTGCAGGTTAGGGTGAATTGGCCATGCTAAATTGTCCCATAGTGCCCAGGGATGTGCAGGTTAGGGTGGATTGGCCATGGGAAATTGTCCCATAGTGCCCAGGGATGTGCAGGTTAGGGTGGATTGGCCATGCTAAATTGTCCCATAGTGCCCTGGGATGTGCAGGTTAGGGTGGATTGGCCATGCTAAATTGTCCCATAGTGCCCAGGGATGTGCAGGTTAAGGTGGATTGGCCATGCTAAATTGTCCCATAGTGTTCAGGGATGTGCAGGTTAGGGTAAATTGGCCATGCTAAATTGTCCCATAGTGCCCAGGGATGTGCAGGTTAGGGTGGATTGGCCATGCTAAATTGTCGCATAGTGCCCAGGGATGTGCAGGTTAGGGTGGATTGGCCATGCTAAATTGTCCCATAGTGCCCAGGGATGTGCAGGTTAGGGTGGATTGGCCATGCTAAATTGTCCCATAGTCTCCACAGATGTGTAGGTTAGGGTGGATTGGCCATGCTAAATTGTCCCATAGTCTCCACAGATGTGTAGGTTAGGGTGGATTGGCCATGGGAAATTGTCCCATAGTGTTCAGGGATGTGCAGGTTCGGGTGAATTGGCCATGTTAAATTGTCCCATAGTGCCCAGGAATGTGCAGGTTAGGGTGGAATGGCCATGCTAAATTGTCCCATAGTGCCCAGGGATGTGCAGTTTAGGGTGGATTGGCCATGCTAAATTGTCCCATAGTCTCCAGGGATGTGTAGGTTAGGGTGAATTGGCCATGCTAAATTGTCCCATAGTGTCCAGGGATGTGTAGGTTAGGGTGGATTGGCCATGCTAAATTGTCCCAAAGTGTCCAGGGATGTGTAGGTTAGGGTGGATTGGCCATGCTAAATTGTCCCATAGTGCCCAGGGATGTGCAGGTTAGGGTGGATTGGCCATGCTAAATTGTCCCATAGTCTCCAGGGATGTGTAGGTTAGGGTGGATTGGCCATGCTAAATTGTCCCATAGTGTCCAGGGATGTGTAGGTTAGGGTGGATTGGCCATTGGAAATTGTCCCATAGTGTGCAGGGATGTGTAGGTTAGGGTGGATTGGCCATGCTAAATTGTCCCATAGTGTCCAGAGATGTGTAGGGTAGGGTGGATTGGCCATGGGAAATTGTCCCATAGTCTCCAGGGATGTGTAGGTTAGGGTGGATTGGCCATGGGAAATTGTCCCATAGTGCCCAGGGATGTGCAGGTTAGGGTGGATTGGCCATGGGAAATTGTCCCATAGTGCCCAGGGATGTGTAGGTTAGTGTGGATTGACCATGCTAAATTGTCCCACAGTGTGCAGGGATGTGTAGGTTAGGGTGGATTGGCCATGCTAAATTGTCCCATAGTGTTCAGGGATGTGCAGGTTAGGGTGGATTGGCCATGGGAAATTGTCCCATAGCATCCAGGGATGTGTAGGTTAGAGTGGATTGGCCATGCTAAATTTTCCCATAGTCTCCAGGGATGTGTAGGTTAGGGTGGATTGGCCATGCTAAATTGTCCCATAGTGCCCAGGGATGTGCAGGTTAGGGTGGATTGGCCAGGCTGAATTGTCCCACAGTGTGCAGGGATGTGTAGGTTAGGGTGGATTGGCCATGCTAAATTGTCCCACAGTGTGCAGGGATGTGCAGGTTAGGGTGGATTGGCCATGATAAATTGTCCCATTGTGCCCAGGGATGTGCAGGTTAAGGTGGATTGGCCATGCTAAATTGTCCCATAGTGTTCAGGGATGTGCAGGTTAGGGTAAATTGGCCATGCTAAATTGTCCCATAGTGCCCAGGGATGTGCAGGTTAGGGTGGATTGGCCATGCTAAATTGTCCCATAGTGCCCAGGGATGTGCAGGTTAGGGTGGATTGGCCATGCTAAATTGTCCCATAGTGCCCAGGGATGTGCAGGTTAGGGTGGATTGGCCATGCTAAATTGTCCCATAGTGCCCAGGGATGTGCAGGTTAAGGTGGATTGGCCATGCTAAATTGTCCCATAGTGCCCAGGGATGTGCAGGTTAGGGTGGATTGGCCATGCTAAATTGTCCCATAGTGCCCAGGGATGTGCAGGTTAGGGTGGATTGGCCATGCTAAATTGTCCCATAGTCTCCACAGATGTGTAGGTTAGGGTGGATTGGCCATGCTAAATTGTCCCATAGTCTCCACAGATGTGTAGGTTAGGGTGGATTGGCCATGGGAAATTGTCCCATAGTGTTCAGGGATGTGTAGGTTAGGGTGGATTGGCCATGGGAAATTGTCCCATAGTGCCCAGGAATGTGCAGGTTAGGGTGGAATGGCCATGCTATATTGTCCCATAGTGCCCAGGGATGTGCAGTTTAGGGTGGATTGGCCATGCTAAATTGTCCCATAGTCTCCAGGGATGTGTAGGTTAGGGTGAATTAGCCATGCTAAATTGTCCCATAGTGTCCAGGGATGTGTAGGTTAGGGTGGATTGGCCATGCTAAATTGTCCCAAAGTGTCCAGGGATGTGTAGGTTAGGGTGGATTGGCCATGCTAAATTGTCCCATAGTGCCCAGGGATGTGCAGGTTAGGGTGGATTGGCCATGCTAAATTGTCCCATAGTCTCCAGGGATGTGTAGGTTAGGGTGGATTGGCCATGGGAAATTGTCCCATAGTGTCCAGGGATGTGTAGGTTAGGGTGGATTGGCCATTGGAAATTGTCCCATAGTGTCCAGGGATGTGTAGGTTAGGGTGGATTGGCCATGCTAAATTGTCCCATAGTGTCCAGAGATGTGTAGGGTAGGGTGGATTGGCCATGGGAAATTGTCCCATAGTCTCCAGGGATGTGTAGGTTAGGGTGGATTGGCCATGGGAAATTGTCCCATAGTGCCCAGGGATGTGCAGGTTAGGGTGAATTGGCCATGCTAAATTGTCCCATAGTGCCCAGGGATGTGCAGGTTAGGGTGGATTGGCCATGCTAAATTGTCCCATAGTCTCCACAGATGTGTAGGTTAGGGTGGATTGGCCGTGCTAAATTGTCCCATAGTGTTCAGGGATGTGCAGGTTAGGGTGAATTGGCCATGTTAAATTGTCCCATGGTGCCCAGGGATGTGCGGGTTAGGGTGGATTGGCCATGGGAAATTGTCCCATCGTGCCCAGGGATGTGCAGGTTAGGGTGGATTGACCATGCTAAATTGTCCCATAGTCTCCACAGATGTGTAGGTTAGGGTGGATTGGCCATGGTAAATTGTCCCATAGTGCCCAGGGATGTGCAGGTTAGGGTGGATTGGCCATGCTAAATTGTCCCATAGTGTTCAGGGATGTGCAGGTTAGGGTGGATTGGCCCTGCTAAATTGTCCCATAGTCTGCAGGGATGTGCAGGTTAGGGTGGATTGGCCCTGCAAAATTGTCCCATAGTGCCCAGGGATGTGCAGGTTAGGGTGGATTGGCCATGCTAAATTGTCCCATAGTGTTCAGGGATGTGCAGGTTAGGGTGAATTGGCCATGCTAAATTGTCCCATAGTGCCCAGGGATGTGCAGGTTAGGGTGGATTGGCCATGGGAAATTGTCCCATAGTGCCCAGGGATGTGCAGGTTAGGGTGGATTGGCCATGCTAAATTGTCCCATAGTGCCCTGGGATGTGCAGGTTAGGGTGGATTGGCCATGCTAAATTGTCCCATAGTGCCCAGGGATGTGCAGGTTAAGGTGGATTGGCCATGCTAAATTGTCCCATAGTGTTCAGGGATGTGCAGGTTAGGGTAAATTGGCCATGCTAAATTGTCCCATAGTGCCCAGGGATGTGCAGGTTAGGGTGGATTGGCCATGCTAAATTGTCGCATAGTGCCCAGGGATGTGCAGGTTAGGGTGGATTGGCCATGCTAAATTGTCCCATAGTGCCCAGGGATGTGCAGGTTAGGGTGGATTGGCCATGCTAAATTGTCCCATAGTGTCCAGGGATGTGTAGGTTAGGGTGGATTGGCCATGCTAAATTGTCCCATAGTCTCCACAGATGTGTAGGTTAGGGTGGATTGGCCATGGGAAATTGTCCCATAGTGTTCAGGGATGTGCAGGTTCGGGTGAATTGGCCATGTTAAATTGTCCCATAGTGCCCAGGAATGTGCAGGTTAGGGTGGAATGGCCATGCTAAATTGTCCCATAGTGCCCAGGGATGTGCAGTTTAGGGTGGATTGGCCATGCTAAATTGTCCCATAGTCTCCAGGGATGTGTAGGTTAGGGTGAATTGGCCATGCTAAATTGTCCCATAGTGTCCAGGGATGTGTAGGTTAGGGTGGATTGGCCATGCTAAATTGTCCCAAAGTGTCCAGGGATGTGTAGGTTAGGGTGGATTGGCCATGCTAAATTGTCCCATAGTGCCCAGG
Organism: Chiloscyllium plagiosum; assembly: GCF_037043375.1. Lineage (NCBI taxonomy): Eukaryota > Metazoa > Chordata > Chondrichthyes > Orectolobiformes > Hemiscylliidae > Chiloscyllium > Chiloscyllium plagiosum. The sequence continues at coordinate 27,035,608 of NW_028270176.1, read as the reverse complement.
GATGTGCAGGTTAGGGTGGATTGGCCATGCTAAATTGTCCCATAGTCTCCAGGGATGTGTAGGTTAGGGTGGATTGGCCATGCTAAATTGTCCCATAGTGTCCAGGGATGTGTAGGTTAGGGTGGATTGGCCATTGGAAATTGTCCCATAGTGTGCAGGGATGTGTAGGTTAGGGTGGATTGGCCATGCTAAATTGTCCCATAGTGTCCAGAGATGTGTAGGGTAGGGTGGATTGGCCATGGGAAATTGTCCCATAGTCTCCAGGGATGTGTAGGTTAGGGTGGATTGGCCATGGGAAATTGTCCCATAGTGCCCAGGGATGTGCAGGTTAGGGTGGATTGGCCATGGGAAATTGTCCCATAGTGCCCAGGGATGTGTAGGTTAGTGTGGATTGACCATGCTAAATTGTCCCACAGTGTGCAGGGATGTGTAGGTTAGGGTGGATTGGCCATGCTAAATTGTCCCATAGTGTTCAGGGATGTGCAGGTTAGGGTGGATTGGCCATGGGAAATTGTCCCATAGCATCCAGGGATGTGTAGGTTAGAGTGGATTGGCCATGCTAAATTTTCCCATAGTCTCCAGGGATGTGTAGGTTAGGGTGGATTGGCCATGCTAAATTGTCCCATAGTGCCCAGGGATGTGCAGGTTAGGGTGGATTGGCCAGGCTGAATTGTCCCACAGTGTGCAGGGATGTGTAGGTTAGGGTGGATTGGCCATGCTAAATTGTCCCACAGTGTGCAGGGATGTGCAGGTTAGGGTGGATTGGCCATGATAAATTGTCCCATTGTGCCCAGGGATGTGCAGGTTAAGGTGGATTGGCCATGCTAAATTGTCCCATAGTGTTCAGGGATGTGCAGGTTAGGGTAAATTGGCCATGCTAAATTGTCCCATAGTGCCCAGGGATGTGCAGGTTAG
>NW_028270176.1:26997193-27027193 GCF_037043375.1 Chiloscyllium plagiosum | reverse complement strand
GTTTTCTGTGACTGTGTGTCAGTGTGACTATGTGTGTTTCGCTGTGACTATGTGTGTGTGTGTCAGTGTGACGGTGTGTGTCAGTGTGATTGTGTGTGTTTCTCTGTGACTATGTGCATGTCAGTATGACTGCGTGTGTTTCTCTGTGACTATGTGTGTGTGTCAGTGTGACTGTGTGTGTTTTGTTGTGACTATGTGTGTATCAGTGTGACTGTGTGTGTCAGTGTGACTGTGATTTTTTCTGTGACTATGTGCGTGTCAGTGTGACTGTGTGTTATGTGACTGTGTGTGTCACTGTGACTGTCTGTGTTAGTGTGACTGTGTGTCACTGGTTCTGTGTATGTCAGTGTGACTGTGTTTTTCTGTGACTATGTGTGTGAGGGTGTCAGTGTGACTGTATGTGTGTCAGTGTGACTGTGTGTTTCACTGTGACTATGAGTGTGTCAGTGTGACTGTTTTTTTCTGTGACTATGTGTGTCAGTGTGACTGTGTGTTTCATTGTGACTATGAGTGTGTCAGTGTGACTGTGTGTCACTGTGACTGTGTGTGTGTCACTGTGACTGTGTGTGTCAGTGTGACTGTGTGTGTTTTGTTGTGACTATGTGTGTGTCAGTGTGACTGTGTGTGTGTCAGTGTGACTGTGTGTGTGTCAGTAAGACTGTGTATTGTTTTCTGTGACTATGTGTGTGTGTCAGTGTGACTGTGTGTCACTGTGACTGTATGTGTGTGTCACTGTGACTGTGTGTGTTAGTGTGATTATATGAGTGTCAGTGTGACTGTGTGTATGTCAGTGTGACTGTGTGTGTCAGTGTGACTGTGTGTTTTGTTGTGACTATGTGTGTGTCAGTGTGACTGTGTGTGTGTCACTGTGACTGTATGTCTTTCTCCATGACTATGTGTGTGTCAGTGTGACTGTGTGTGTCAGTGACTGTGTGTCAGTGTGACTGTGTGTGTCAGTGTGACGGTGTGTGTGTGTCACTGTGACTGTGTGTGTCACTGTGACTGTGTGTCAATGTGACTGTGTGTGTCAGTATGATCGTGTGTTTTTTCTGAGACTGTGTGTCACTGTGACTGTGTGTGTTAGTGTGATTATATAAGTTTCAGTGTGACTGTGTGTATGTCAGTGTGACTGTGTTTTTCTGTGACTATGTGTGTGTGTCAGTGTGACTGTGTGTGTCAGTGTGATTGTGTGTTTCGTTGTGACTATGTGTGTGTCAGTGTGACTGTGTGTGTCAGTGTGACTGTGTGTGTCACTGTGACTGTATGTGTTTCTCCATGACTATGTGTGTGTCAGTGTGACTGTGTGTGTCAGTGACTGTGTGTCAGTGTGACTGTGTATGTTTTGTTGTGACTGTGTGTGTCAGTGTGACGGTGTGCGTGTGTCACTGTGACTGTGTGTGTCACTGTGACTGTGTGTCACTGTGACTGTGTGTGTGCCACTGTGACTGTGTGTCAATGTGACTGTGTGTCAGTATGATCGTGTGTTTTTTCTGAGACTGTGTGTCACTGTGACTGTGTGTGTCAGTATGACTGTGTGTATTTTTCTGTGTAGGTGTGTGTGTCAGTGTGACTGTGTGTGTGTCACTGTGAATGTATGTGTGTGTCAGTGTGACTGTGTGTTTTTCTGTGACTGTGTGTCAATGAGACTGAATGTGTGTGTCAGTGTGACTGTGTGTGTTTATCTGTGACTATGTACGTGTGTGTCACTGTGACTGTCTGTCACTGTGACTGTATGTGTGTGATACTGTGACTGTGTGTTGTTCTGTGACTGTGTGTGTCAGTGTGACTGTGTGTCAGCGTGACTCTGTGTGTCACTGTGACTGTATGGGTTTCTCCGTGACTATGTGTGTGTCAGTGTGACTCTGTGTCAGTGTGACTGTGCGTGTTTCTCCGTGACTATGTGTGTGCCAGTGTGACTGTGTGTCAGTGTGACTGTGTGTGTGTCAGTGACTGTGTGTCAGTGTGACTCTGTGTGTTTTGTTGTGACTGTGTGTGTCAGTGTGATGGTGTGCGTGTGTCACCATGACTGTGTGTGTGTCACTGTGACTGTGTGTGTCAATGTGACTGTGTATGTCACTGTGACTGTGTGTGTGTCACTGTGACTGTGTGTGTGTGTCAGTATGACTGTGTGTTACACTGTGACTATGTGTGTGTGTGCCACTGTGACTCTGTGTGTGTCAGTATGACGGTATGTTTTTTTTCTGTGTATGTGTGTGTGTGTCAGTGTGACTGTGTGTGTCAGTGTGACTGTGTGTTTTTCTGTGACTGTGTGTGTGTCAATGTGACTGTGTGTCAGTGTGACTGTATGTGTGTGTCAGTGTGACTTGTGTGTTTTTCTGTGACTATGTACGTGTGTGTCGCTGTGACTGTATGTGTGTCAGTGTGACTGTATGTGTGCAAGTGTGACTGTGTGTGTCAGTGTGACTGGGTGTTTCAGTGTGACTGTGTGTGTGTCACTGTGACTGTATGTGTGTGTCACTTTACTGTGTGTCAGGGTGACTGTGCGTCAGTGTGACTGTGTGTGTCACTGACTGTGTATGTCAGTGTGACTGTGTTTTTCTGTGACTATGTGTGTGAGTGTGACTATGTGTTTCATTGTGACTATGAGTGTGTCAGTGTGACTATGTGTCACTGTGACTGTGTGTGTGTCACTGTGACTGTGTGTCAGTGTGACTGTATGTGTTTCTCCATGACTATGTGTGTGTCAGTGACTGTGTGTCAGTGTGACTGTGTGTGTTTTGTTGTGACTATGCGTGTGTCAGTGTAACTGTGTGTGTGTCAGTGTGACTGTGTGTGTGTCAGTAAGACTGTGTCAGGGTGACTGTGCGTCAGTGTGACTGTGTGTCACTATGACTGTGTGTGTCAGTGTGACTGTATGTGTGTGTCAGTGTGACTGTGTGTGTCAGTGTGACTGTGTGCGTCACTGTGACTGTGTGTGTGTCACTGTGACTGTATGTGTGTGTCAGTGTGACTGTGTGTGTGTCACTGTGACTGTGTGTGTGTGTCACTGTGACTGTATGCGTGTGTCAGTGTGACTGTGTGTGTGTCACTGTGACTGTGTGTGTGTCACTGTGACTGTATATGTGTGCCAGTGTGACTGTGTGTGTGTCACTGTGACTGTGTGTGTGTGTGTCTGTGTGGCTGTGTGTGTTGAAGTGTAAGTGTGAGTGTGCGAGTGTCAGAGTGTGCTCTTGAACAATGTGTGAGTGACAGAGACAAGAGTCGGTACTGAACTCGAAATGAGCCCTTTATTAACTTGACAACCAATTAACCAGCTGGTACAACCAGCCAACGGGTCTAACCAGCACAAACTAGCCTGACCAGCTAGTTAAGCAGTGGGCAGGGCCTGGTCTGTGTCCAAATGGAGGTATCTCAGTTTGTGGCCATGGTTTCGTGGATCCAGGGGAGGACTGTGCAGACCTTAGTGTACACCCCCGGGTAGTTTGGCTGTGCACAACCTTGTCCCCACGACACGATGCCTTCCAGGAACTCACCACATACCAGCGGACCCCCGGAGTCTCCCTGTGTTAGCAAGAAGCCTCATTAACCCAGGAACGGTACAGAGTGAAAGATACAGAACGGAGGGAACGGAGCGACAGAGAGGGTCCACGGCGATGGGCAGGGGACGGTTTGGCAGACCCCGTTAATGAAGCCCACGTAGGGACACATCACAGGAGGGAGGGGGAGGGGAACCCGGCTCACAGTGATGCCTAACACCGCAATTCAAGGCCATTCAACCACCTCTTCCCTTTGCCAGCACCATTTACCCTTTGACCCACTTCAGGAGTGGAGGAACACCACATCCCCAATCACAGCCATAAACAATGCTCAGCCCCAGCCGGTCATGTCAGCTTCCGTATCCCCACCATTTTGCAATGGCCCACCATTTTGGAATTGTCTGCCATTTTGGAATGGCCCACCATTTTGGAATGGCCCACCATTTTGGAATTGTCTGCCATTTTGGAATGGCCCACCATTTTGGAATGTCCCACCATTTTGGAATTGTCTGCCATTTTTGGCATGGCCCACCATTTTGGAATGGCCCACCATTTTGGAATTGTCTGCCATTTTGGAATGGCCCACCATTTTGGAATGGCCCACCATTTTGGAATGGCCCACCATTTTGGAATTGTCTGCCATTTTGGAATGGCCCACCATTTTGGAATTGTCTGCCATTTTGGAATGGCCCACCATTTTGGAATGGCCCACCATTTTGGAATTGTCTGCAATTTTGGAATGGCCCACCATTTTGGAATGGCCCACCATTTTGGAATGGCCCACCAGATGGGGAGTATCCACCATTTTGGGATGACCAATTTCCACTCACAAAATAAAGCAGCTTACATTGATGTAGCCACACTAACAGAGTGAAACATCCCCGAGGAGCACCCAGGGACAGAGGTGCACAACGATGATTTGTCATGGGGTTTCGTTCGGCCAGGTACCCAAAAACGGAGTTAGAAACTCTTAATTATTCCATGAGCATCGTAACGGAGGGGAGGGAGAGAGAGTGAGAGAGAGAGAAGGAGAAGGTGGAGAGGTTAAGCAGGGACTCCCTGAGGTCAGGACCTGCCTTCCCCATCCCACCATCCCAGAAATGCTGAAGGCATGGCCCCCAATGGCTGAGGGATGGGAACCGCGGGAGGCTTGGGAGGCCGGGGCTGGAGGAGGATTTGGAGGCAGGTGTTTGACTTATCGCTTTGAGGAAATTATTGTGGCCATCACTTGATTCAGAGCTGCACCAATCACAAATCAGGATAATCCATGGCTACTCGGATTCCGAGGGAATGTGTCACAATTTGTACCGGAAATGGTCAAAGCAATTTCTTTCATGCATTCATGGGACGTGGGGGTCACTGGCGGGGCCCAATATTTATTGCCCCCCTGTCCCTAGTTGCCCCACTTGGGAAGGTGAGGGTGAGCTGCCTTCTTGAGCTGCTGCAGTCCATGTGCTGTGGGTAGACCCACAATGTCCCTGAGGGAGGGAATTCCAGGATTCTGACCCAGGAAGGAACGGCCGATATATTTCCAAGTCGGGAAGGTGAGGGGCTCGGAGGGGAACTTGCAGGGGGTGGTGTCCCCATGTACCTGCTGCCCCTTGTCCTTCTAGATGGAAGTGGCCGTGGGTTTGGAAGGTGCTGCCTGAGGGTCTTTGGTGAGTTTCTGCAGTGGGTCTTGTAGCTGGTACACACTGCTGTTACTGAGCGTCGGTGGGGGGAGGGAGGGGATGGTACACACTGCTGTTACTGAGCGTCGGTGGGGGGGGGGAGGGGATGGTACACACTGCTGTTACTGAGGGTCGGTGGGGGGAGGGAGGGGATGGTACACACTGCTGTTACTGAGCGTCGGTGGGGGGGGGGAGGGGATGGTACACACTGCTGTTACTGAGGGTCGGTGGGGGGAGGGAGGGGATGGTACACACTGCTGTTACTGAGCGTCGGTGGGGGGGGGGAGGGGATGGTACACACTGCTGTTACTGAGCGTCGGTGGGGTGGAGGGAGGGGATGGTACACACTGCTGTTACTGAGTGTCGGTGGGGGGAGGGAGGGGATGGTACACACTGCTGTTACTGAGCGTCGGTGGGGGGGGGGAGGGGATGGTACACACTGCTGTTACTGAGCGTCGGTGGGGGGAGGGAGGGGATGGTACACACTGCTGTTACTGAGCGTCGGTGGGGGGAGGGAGGGGATGGTACACACTGCTGTTACTGAGCGTCGGTGGGGTGGAGGGAGGGGATGGTACACACTGCTGTTACTGAGTGTCGGTGGGGGGAGGGAGGGGATGGTACACACTGCTGTTACTGAGCGTCGGTGGGGTGGAGGGAGGGGATGGTACACACTGCTGTTACTGAGCGTCGGTGGGGGGAGGGAGGGGATGGTACACACTGCTGTTACTGAGCGTCGGTGGGGGGAGGGAGGGGATGGTACACACTGCTGTTACTGAGCGTCGGTGGGGGGAGGGAGGGGATGGTACACACTGCTGTTACTGAGCGTCGGTGGGGTGGAGGGAGGGGATGGTACACACTGCTGTTACTGAGTGTCGGTGGGGGGAGGGAGGGGATGGTACACACTGCTGTTACTGAGCGTCGGTGGGGTGGAGGGAGGGGATGGTACACACTGCTGTTACTGAGTGTCGGTGGGGGGAGGGAGGGGATGGTACACACTGCTGTTACTGAGTGTCGGTGGGGGAGGGAGGGGATGGTACACACTGCTGTTACTGAGCGTTGGTGGGGGAGGGAGGGGATGGTACACACTGCTGTTACTGAGCGTCGGTGGGGGAGGGAGGGGATGGTACACACTGCTGTTACTGAGTGTCGGTGGGGGGGAGGGAGGGGATGGTACACACTGCTGTTACTGAGGGTCAGAGGGGGAGGGAGGGGATGGTGCACACTGCTGTTACTGAGGGTCGGTGGGGGGAGGGAGGGGATGGTACACACTGCTGTTACTGAGCGTCGGTGGGGGGGAGGGAGGGGATGGTACACACTGCTGTTACTGAGGGTCGGTGGGGGGAGGGAGGGGATGGTACACACTGCTGTTACTGAGTGTCGGTGGGGGGAGGGAGGGGATGGTACACACTGCTGTTACTGAGCGTCGGTGGGGGGGAGGGAGGGGATGGTACACATTGCTGTTACTGAGCGTCGGTGGGGGGAGGGAGGGGATGGTACACACTGCTGTTACTGAGTGTCAGTGGGGGGGAGGGAGGGGATGGTACACACTGCTGTTACTGAGTGTCGGTGGGGCGGAGGGAGGGGATGGTACACACTGCTGTAACTGAGCGTCGTGGGGGGAGGGAGGGGATGGTACACACTGCTGTTACTGAGCGTCGGTGGGGGGGAGGGAGGGGAAGGTACACACTGCTGTTACTGAGCGTCGGTGGGGGAGGGAGGGGATGGTACACACTGCTGTTACTGAGCGTCGGTGGGGGGGAGGGAGGGGATGGTACACACTGCTGTTACTGAGGGACGGTGGGGGGAGGGAGGGGATGGTACACACTGCTGTTACTGAGCGTCGGTGGGGGGAGGGAGGGGATGGTACACACTGCTGTTACTGAGCGTCGGTGGGGGAGGGAGGGGATGGTACACACTGCTGTTACTGAGGGTCGGTGGGGGGAGGGAGGGGATGGTACACACTGCTGTTACTGAGTGTCGGTGGGGGGAGGGAGGGGATGGTACACACTGCTGTTACTGAGCGTCGGTGGGGGAGGGAGGGGATGGTACACACTGCTGTTACTGAGGGTCGGTGGGGGAGGGAGGGGATGGTACACACTGCTGTTACTGAGCGTCGGTGGGGGAGGGAGGGGATGGTACACACGGCTGTCACTGAGCGTCGGTGGGGTGGAGGGAGGGGATGGTACACACTGCTGTTACTGAGCGTCGTTGGGGGGAGGGAGGGGATGGTACACACTGCTGTTACTGAGTGTCAGTGGTGGGGAGGGACGGGATGGTACACACTGCTGTTACTGAGTGTCGGTGGGGGGAGGGAGGGGATGGTACACACTGCTGTTACTGAGCGTCGGTGGGGGGGGGAGGGGATGGTACACACTGCTGTTACTGAGCATCGGTGGGGGGGAGGGAGGGGATGGTACACACTGCTGTTACTGAGCGTCGGTGGGGGGAGGGAGGGGATGGTACACACTGCTGTTACTGAGCGTCGGTGGGGGGAGGGAGGGGATGGTACACACTGCTGTTACTGAGGGTCGGAGGGGGCAGGGAGGGGATGGTACACACTGCTGTTACTGAGCGTCGGTGGGGTGAGGGAGGGGATGGTACACACTGCTGTTACTGAGCGTCGGTGGGGGTAGGGAGGGGATGGTACACACTGCTGTTACTGAGCGTCGGTGGGGGGAGGGAGGGGATGGTACACACTGCTGTTACTGAGCGTCGGTGGGGGAGGGAGGGGATGGTACACACTGCTGTTACTGAGCGTCGGTGGGGGAGGGAGGGGATGGTACACACTGCTGTTACTGAGCGTCGGTGGGGGAGGGAGGATGGTACACACTGCTGTTACTGAGCGTCGGTGGGGGGAGGGAGGGGATGGTACACACTGCTGTTACTGAGCGTCGGTGGGGGGAGGGAGGGGATGGTACACACTGCTGTTACTGAGCGTCGGTGGGGGAGGGAGGGGATGGTACACACTGCTGTTACTGAGCGTCGGTGGGGGGAGGGAGGGGATGGTACACACTGCTGTTACTGAGCGTCGGTGGGGGAGGGAGGATGGTACACACTGCTGTTACTGAGCGTCGGTGGGGGGAGGGAGGGGATGGTACACACTGCTGTTACTGAGCGTCGGTGGGGGGAGGGAGGGGATGGTACACACTGCTGTTACTGAGCGTCGGTGGGGGGAGGGAGGGGATGGTACACACTGCTGTTACTGAGCGTCGGTGGGGGGAGGGAGGGGATGGTACACACTGCTGTTACTGAGCGTCGGTGGGGGAGGGAGGGGATGGTACACACTGCTGTTACTGAGCGTCGGTGGGGGAGGGAGGGGATGGTACACACTGCTGTTACTGAGCGTCGGTGGGGGGAGGGAGGGGATGGTACACACTGCTGTTACTGAGCGTCGGTGGGGGAGGGAGGGGATGGTACACACTGCTTTTACTGAGCGTCGGTGGGGGAGGGAGGGGATGGTACACACTGCTGTTACTGAGCGTCGGTGGGGGGAGCGAGGGGATGGTACACATTGCTGTTACTGAGTGTTGGTGGGGGAGGGAGGGGATGGTACACACTGCTGTTACTGAGCGTCGGTGGGGGAGTGAGGGGATGGTACACACTGCTGTTACTGGGCGTCTGTGGGGGGAGGGAGGGGATGGTACACACTGCTGTTACTGAGGGTCGGTGGGTGGAGGGAGGGGATGGTACACACTGCTGTTACTGAGCGTCGGTGGGGGGAGGGAGGGGATGGTACACACTGCTGTTACTGAGCGTCGGTGGGTGAGGGAGGGGATGGTACACACTGCTGTTACTGAGCGTCGGTGGGGGGAGAGAGGGGATGGTACACACTGCTGTTACTGAGCGTCGGTGGGGGGAGGGAGGGGATGGTACACATTGCTGTTACTGAGCGTCGGTGGGGGGAGGGAGGGGATGGTACACACTGCTGTTACTGAGTGTCAGTGGGGGGGAGGGAGGGGATGGTACACACTGCTGTTACTGAGTGTCGGTGGGGCGGAGGGAGGGGATGGTACACACTGCTGTAACTGAGCGTCGTGGGGGGAGGGAGGGGATGGTACACACTGCTGTTACTGAGCGTCGGTGGGGGGGAGGGAGGGGAAGGTACACACTGCTGTTACTGAGCGTCGGTGGGGGAGGGAGGGGATGGTACACACTGCTGTTACTGAGCGTCGGTGGGGGGGAGGGAGGGGATGGTACACACTGCTGTTACTGAGGGACGGTGGGGGGAGGGAGGGGATGGTACACACTGCTGTTACTGAGTGTCGGTGGGGGGAGGGAGGGGATGGTACACACTGCTGTTACTGAGCGTCGGTGGGGGAGGGAGGGGATGGTACACACTGCTGTTACTGAGGGTCGGTGGGGGAGGGAGGGGATGGTACACACTGCTGTTACTGAGCGTCGGTGGGGGAGGGAGGGGATGGTACACACGGCTGTCACTGAGCGTCGGTGGGGTGGAGGGAGGGGATGGTACACACTGCTGTTACTGAGCGTCGGTGGGGGGAGGGAGGGGATGGTACACACTGCTGTTACTGAGTGTCAGTGGGGGGGAGGGACGGGATGGTACACACTGCTGTTACTGAGTGTCGGTGGGGGGAGGGAGGGGATGGTACACACTGCTGTTACTGAGCGTCGGTGGGGGGGGGAGGGGATGGTACACACTGCTGTTACTGAGCATCGGTGGGGGGGAGGGAGGGGATGGTACACACTGCTGTTACTGAGCGTCGGTGGGGGGAGGGAGGGGATGGTACACACTGCTGTTACTGAGGGTCGGAGGGGGCAGGGAGGGGATGGTACACACTGCTGTTACTGTGCGTCGGTGGGGTGAGGGAGGGGATGGTACACACTGCTGTTACTGAGCGTCGGTGGGGGTAGGGAGGGGATGGTACACACTGCTGTTACTGAGCGTCGGTGGGGGGAGGGAGGGGATGGTACACACTGCTGTTACTGAGCGTCGGTGGGGGAGGGAGGGGATGGTACACACTGCTGTTACTGAGCGTCGGTGGGGGAGGGAGGGGATGGTACACACTGCTGTTACTGAGCGTCGGTGGGGGAGGGAGGATGGTACACACTGCTGTTACTGAGCGTCGGTGGGGGGAGGGAGGGGATGGTACACACTGCTGTTACTGAGCGTCGGTGGGGGGAGGGAGGGGATGGTACACACTGCTGTTACTGAGCGTCGGTGGGGGGAGGGAGGGGATGGTACACACTGCTGTTACTGAGCGTCGGTGGGGGAGGGAGGGGATGGTACACACTGCTGTTACTGAGCGTCGGTGGGGGGAGGGAGGGGATGGTACACACTGCTGTTACTGAGCGTCGGTGGGGGAGGGAGGATGGTACACACTGCTGTTACTGAGCGTCGGTGGGGGGAGGGAGGGGATGGTACACACTGCTGTTACTGAGCGTCGGTGGGGGGAGGGAGGGGATGGTACACACTGCTGTTACTGAGCGTCGGTGGGGGGAGGGAGGGGATGGTACACACTGCTGTTACTGAGCGTCGGTGGGGGGAGGGAGGGGATGGTACACACTGCTGTTACTGAGCGTCGGTGGGGGAGGGAGGGGATGGTACACACTGCTGTTACTGAGCGTCGGTGGGGGAGGGAGGGGATGGTACACACTGCTGTTACTGAGCGTCGGTGGGGGGAGGGAGGGGATGGTACACACTGCTGTTACTGAGCGTCGGTGGGGGAGGGAGGGGATGGTACACACTGCTGTTACTGAGCGTCGGTGGGGGGAGGGAGGGGATGGTACACACTGCTGTTACTGAGTGTCGGTGGGGGGAGGGAGGGGATGGTACACACTGCTGTTACTGAGCGTCGGTGGGGGAGGGAGAGGATGGTACACACTGCTGTTACTGAGCGTCGGTGGAGGGAGGGGATGGTACACACTGCTGTTACTGAGCGTCGGTGGGGGGAGGGAGGGGATGGTACACACTGCTGTTACTGAGCGTCGGTGGGTGAGGGAGGGGATGGTACACACTGCTGTTACTGAGCGTCGGTGGGGGGAGAGAGGGGATGGTACACACTGCTGTTACTGAGCGTCGGTGGGGGGAGGGAGGGGATGGTACACACTGCTGTTACTGAGCGTCGGTGGGGGGAGGGAGGGGATGGTACACACTGCTGTTACTGAGCGTCGGTGGGTGAGGGAGGGGATGGTACACACTGCTGTTACTGAGCGTCGGTGGGGGGAGGGAGGGGATGGTACACACTGCTGTTACTGAGCGTCGGTGGGGGGAGGGAGGGGATGGTACACACTGCTGTTACTGAGCGTCGGTGGGGGGAGGGAGGGGATGGTACACACTGCTGTTACTGAGCGTCGGTGGGTGGAGGGAGGGGATGGTACACACTGCTGTTACTGAGCGTCGGTGGAGGGAGGGAGGGGATGGTACACACTGCTGTACTGAGCCTCGGTGGGGGGAGGGAGGGGATGGTACACACTGCTGTTACTGAGCGTCGGTGGGGGGAGGGAGGGGATGGTACACACTGCTGTTACTGAGCGTCGGTGGGTGAGGGAGGGGATGGTACACACTGCTGTTACTGAGCGTCGGTGGGGGGAGGGAGGGGATGGTACACACTGCTGTTACTGAGCGTCGGTGGGGGGAGGGAGGGGATGGTACACACTGCTGTTACTGAGCGTCGGTGGAGGGAGGGGATGGTACACACTGCTGTTACTGAGCGTCGGTGGAGGGAGGGGATGGTACACACTGCTGTTACTGAACGTCGGTGGGGGGAGGGAGCGGATGGTACACACTGCTGTTACTGAGCGTCGGTGGGCGGAGGGAGGGGATGGTACACACTGCTGTTACTGAGCGTCGGTGGGGGAGGGAGGGGATGGTACACACTGCTGTTACTGAGCGTCGGTGGGGGGAGGGAGGGGATGGTACACACTGCTGTTACTGAGCGTCGGTGGGGGGAGGGAGGGGATGGTACACACTGCTGTTACTGAGCGTCAGTGGGGGGAGGGAGGGGATGGTACACACTGCTGTTACTGAGCGTCGGTGGAGGGAGGGGATGGTACACACTGCTGTTACTGAGCGTCGGTGGGGGGAGGGGAGGGGATGGTACACACTGCTGTTACTGAGCGTCGGTGGGGGGAGGGGAGGGGATGGTACACACTGTTGTTACTGAGCGTCGGTGGGGGGAGGGAGGGGATGGTACACACTGCTGTTACTGAGCGTCGGTGGGGGAGGGAGAGGATGGTACACACTGCTGTTACTGAGCATCGGTGGGGGAGCGAGGGGATGGTACACACTGCTGTTACTGAGCGTCGGTGGGGGGAGGGAGGGGATGGTACACACTGCTGTTACTGAGCGTCGGTGGGGGGAGGGGAGGGGATGGTACACACTGTTGTTACTGAGCGTCGGTGGGGGAGGGAGAGGATGGTACACACTGCTGTTACTGAGCATCGGTGGGGGAGCGAGGGGATGGTACACACTGCTGTTACTGAGCGTCGGTGGGGGGAGGGAGGGGATGGTACACACTGCTGTTACTGAGTGTCGGTGGGGGGAGGGAGGGGATGGTACACACTGCTGTTACTGAGCGTCGGTGGGGGAGGGAGAGGATGGTACACACTGCTGTTACTGAGCGTCGGTGGGGGGAGGGAGGGGATGGTACACACTGCTGTTACTGAGCATCGGTGGGGGAGCGAGGGGATGGTACACACTGCTGTTACTGAGCGTCGGTGGGGGGAGGGAGGGGATGGTACACACTGCTGTTACTGAGCGTCGGTGGGGGGAGGGGAGGGGATGGTACACACTGTTGTTACTGAGCGTCGGTGGGGGAGGGAGAGGATGGTACACACTGCTGTTACTGAGCATCGGTGGGGGAGCGAGGGGATGGTACACACTGCTGTTACTGAGCGTCGGTGGGGGGAGGGAGGGGATGGTACACACTGCTGTTACTGAGTGTCGGTGGGGGGAGGGAGGGGATGGTACACACTGCTGTTACTGAGCGTCGGTGGGGGGAGGGAGGGGATGGTACACACTGCTGTTACTGAGTGTCGGTGGGGGGAGGGAGGGGATGGTACACACTGCTGTTACTGAGCGTCGGTGGGGGAGGGAGAGGATGGTACACACTGCTGTTACTGAGCGTCGGTGGGGGGAGGGAGGGGATGGTACACACTGCTGTTACTGAGCGTCGGTGGAGGGAGGGGATGGTACACACTGCTGTTACTGAGCGTCGGTGGGGGGAGGGAGGGGATGGTACACACTGCTGTTACTGAGCGTCGGTGGGGGAGGGAGAGGATGGTACACACTGCTGTTACTGAGCGTCGGTGGGTGGAGGGAGGGGATGGTACACACTGCTGTTACTGAGTGTCGGTGGGTGGAGGGAGGGGATGGTACACACTGCTGTTACTGAGCGTCGGTTGGGGGGAGGGAGGGGATGGTACACACTGCTGTTACTGAGCGTCGGTGGGGGGGTGGGGATGGTACACACTGCTGTTACTGAGCGTTGGTGGGGGAGGGAGGGGATGGTACACACTGCTGTTACTGAGCGTCGGGGGGGAGGGAGGGGATGGTACACACTGCTGTTACTGAGCGTCGGTGGGGGGAGGGAGGGGATGGTACACACTGCTGTTACTGAGCGTCGGTGGGGGGAGGGAGGGGATGGTACACACTGCTGTTACTGAGCGTCGGTGGGGGAGGGAGAGGATGGTACACACTGCTGTTACTGAGCATCGGTGGGGGGAGGGAGGGGATGGTACACACTGCTGTTACTGAGTGTCGGTGGGGGGAGGGAGGGGATGGTACACACTGCTGTTACTGAGCGTCGGTGGGGGGGAGGGAGGGGATGGTACACACTGCTGTTACTGAGCGTCGGTGGGGGGAGGGAGGGGATGGTACACACTGCTGTTACTGAGTGTCGGTGGGGGGAGGGAGGGGATGGTACACACTGCTGTTACTGAGGGTCCGTGGGGGGAGGGAGGGGATGGTACACACTGCTGTTACTGAGCGTCGGTGGGGGAGGGAGGGGATGGTACACACTGCTGTTACTGAGCGTCGGTGGGGGAGGGAGAGGATGGTACACACTGCTGTTACTGAGCGTCGGTGGGGGGAGGGAGGGGATGGTACACACTGCTGTTACTGAGCGTCGGTGGGGGAGGGTGGGGATGGTACACATTGCTGTTACTGAGCATCGGTGGGGGGAGGGAGGGGATGGTACACACTGCTGTTACTGAGGGTCGGTGGGGGAGGGAGGGGATGGTACACACTGCTGTTACTGAGCGTCAGTGGGGGGGAGGGAGGGGCTCCCATGTTCAGACACACCACACCTCAAGGAACAGGCTTCCCTGAATGTCTCGAGGATGTGACTGGTGCAATAGTAATGCATTATCCAGTTAGAACTAGCCATTTGGATACAGAACTGGCTCAAAGGTAGAAGACAGAGGCTGGTGGTGGAGGGTTGTTTTTCAGACTGGAGGCCTGTGACCAGTGGAGTGCCACAAGGATCGGTGCTGGGTCCTGTACTTATTGTTATTTACATAAATGATTTGGATGCGAGCATAAGAGGTACAGTTAGTAAGTTTGCAGATGACACCAAAATTGGAGGTGTAGTGACAATGAAGAGGGTTACCTCAGATTACAACAGGATCTGGACCAGATGGGCCAATGGGCTGAGAAGTGGCAGATGGAGTTTAATTCAGATAAATGCGAGGTGTTGCATTTTGGGAAAGCAAATCCCAGCAGGACTTACACACCTAACGGTAAGGTCCTAGGGAGTGTTCCTGAACAAAGAGAGCTTGGAGTGCAGGTTCATAGCTCTGAAGAAGGTGTTTGGTATGCTTTCCTTTATTGGTCAGAGTATTGAGTACAGGGGTTGGGAGGTCATGTTGCGGCTGTACAGGACATTGGTTAGGCCACTGTTGGAATATTGTGTGCAATTCTGGTCTCCTTCCTATCGGAAAGATGTTGTGAAACTTGAAAGGGTTCAGAAAAGATTTACAATGATGTTGCCAGGGTTGGAGGGTCTGAGCTACAGGGAGAGGCTGAACAGGCTGGGGCTGTTTTCCCTGGAGCGTTGGAGGCTGAGGGGTGACCTTATAGAGGTTTATAAAATTATGAGGGGCATAGATAGGGTAAATAGACAAGGTCTTTTCCCTGGGGTGGGGGAGTCCAGAACTAGAGGGGCATAGGTTTAGGGTGAGAGGGGAAGGATGTAAAAGAGACCTAATGGGCAAGTTTTTCACACAGAGGGTGGTACGTGTGTGGAATGAGGTGCCAGAGGAAGTGGGGGAGGCTGGTACAATTGCAACATTTAAGAGGCATTTTAGATTAGTTTAGATTAGATTACATTACAGTGTGGAAACAGGCCCTTCGGCCCAACAAGTCCATACCGCCCCACCGAAGCGCAACCCACACATACCCCTACATTTACCCCTTACCTAACACTACGGGCAATTTAGCATGGCCAATTCACCTGACCTGCACATCTTTGGACTGTGGGAGGAAACCGGAGCACCCGGAGGAAACCCACGCAGACACGGGGAGAACGTGCAAACTCCACACAGTCAGTCGCCTGAGTCGGGAATTGAACCCAGGTCTCTGGGTCACTGTGAGGCAGCAGTGCTAACCACTGTGCCACCGTGCCGCCCATCTGGATGGGTATATGAATAGGAAGGGTTTGGAGGGATATGGGCCGGGTGCTGGCAGGTGGGACTAGATTGGGTTGGGAAATCTGGGTCAGCATGGACGGGTTGGACCGAAGGGTCTGTTTCCGTGCTGTCTAGCTCTATAAAAGCAAGCCTTTCACGATGTCTTCGTGCAGACCATGACCAACCTGAAATTGCACTTCCACCAAAAGCAGTGTCTCGGAGTGATCCACTCACACAGGGATGAGGAGGATTCAGCAAGTGTGGTTTAAAGGGGAACTTACATTGCAAGCATCTTTCTGCCCCTCCATGTAGCCGGCACAGATCATGGTGCTGGTGATCAGGCCAGGGTAGGCGTAATTACAGGCATAATCATTCATCAGCGGAACCCTCACACACCGCAGCGTATCCGGCATCACCACTTCAGAGAGGGAAAACCACACAGTGCTTCATCAGGAACAGACAGGCCATCACCTACCGCACAGCAACCCCCATCAAACCCTCCCAGCACGGGGTTAGATACAGAGTAAAGCTCCCTCTACACTGTCCCCCCCATCAAACACTCCCAGGACAGGGACAGCACGGGGTTAGATACAGAGTAAAGCTCTCTCTACACTGTCCCCATCAAACACTCCCAGGACAGGGACAGCACAGGGTTAGATACAGAGTAAAGCTCCCTCTACACTGTCCCCCATCAAACACTCCCAGGACAGGGACAGCACGGGGTGAGATACAGAGTAAAGCTTCCTCTACACTGTCCCCCCCATCAAACACTCCCAGGACGGGGACAGCACGGGGTTAGAGACAGGGTAAAGCTCCCTCTACACTGTCCCCCCATCAAACCCTCCCAGCACGGGGTTAGATACAGAGTAAAGCTCCCTCTACACTGTCCCCCCATCAAACCCTCCCAGCACGGGGTTAGATACAGAGTAAAGCTCCCTCTACACGGTCCCCCCCATCAAACACTCCCAGGACAGGGACAGCACGGGGTTAGATACAGAGTAAAGCTCCCTCTACACTGTCCCCCCATCCCAGGACAGGGACAGCACGGGGTTAGATACAGAGTAAAGCTCTCTCTACACTGTCCCCCATCAAACCCTCCCAGCACGGGGTTAGATACAGAGTAAAGCTCCCTCTATACTGTCCCCCCCATCAAACACTCCCAGGACAGGGACAGCACGGGGCTAGATACAGAGTAAAGCTCCCTCTACACTGTCCCCCCCATCAAACACTCCCAGGACAGGGACAGCACGGGGTTAGATACAGAGAAAAGCTCCCTCTACACTGTCCCCCCCATCAAACACTCCCAGGACAGGGACAGCACGGGGTTATATACAGAGTAAAGCTCCCTCTACACTGTCCCCCCCATCAAACACTCCCAGGACAGGGACAGCACGGGGTTAGATACAGAGTAAAGCTCTCTCTACACGGTCCCCCCATCCCAGGACAGGGACAGCACGGGGTTAGATACAGAGTAAAGCTTCCTCTACACTGTCCCCCCATCCCAGGACAGGGACAGCACGGGGTTAGATACAGAGTAAAGCTCCCTCTACACTGTCCCCCATCAAACCCTCCCAGGACAGGGTCAGCATGGGGTTAGATACAGAGTAAAGCTCCCTTTACACTGTCCCCCCATCAAACCCTCCCAGGACAGGGACAGCACAGGGTTAGATACAGAGTAAAGCTCCCTCTACACGGTCCCCCCATCAAACACTCCCAGGACAGGGACAGCATGGGGTTAGATACAGAGTAAAGCTTCCTCTACACTGTCCCCCCATCAAACCCTCCCAGGACAGGGACAGCACAGGGTTAGATACAGAGTAAAGCTCCCTCTACACTGTCTCCCCATCAAACACTCCCAGGATAGGGACAGCACAGGGTTAGATACAGAGTAAAGCTTCCTCTACACTGTCCCCCATCAAACATTCCCAGGACAGGGACAGCACGGGGTTAGATACAGAGTAAAGCTCCCTCTACACTGTCCCCCATCAAACACTCCCAGGATAGGGACAGCACGGGGTTAGATACAGAGTAAAACTCCCTCTACACTGTCCCCCCATCAAACCCTCCCAGGACAGGGACAGCACGGGGTTAGATACAGAGTAAAGCTCCCTCTACACTGTCCCCCCATCAAACCCTCCCAGGACAGGGACAGCACGGGGTTAGATGCAGAGTAAAGCTCCCTCTACACGGTCCCCCCATCAAACACACCCAGGGCGGGGACAGCACGTGGTTAGATACAGAGTAAAGCTCCCTCTACACTGTGCCCCCATCAAACACTCCCAGGACTGAGACAGCACAGGGTTAGATACAGAGTAAAGCTCCCTCTACACTGTCCCCCATCAAACACTCCCAGGACAGGGACAGCACGGGGTTAGATACAGAGTAAAGCTCCCTCTACACTGTCCCCCATCAAACACTCCCAGGATAGGGACAGCACGGGGTTAGATACAGAGTAAAACTCCCTCTACACTGTCCCCCCATCAAACCCTCCCAGGACAGGGACAGCACGGGGTTAGATACAGAGTAAAGCTCCCTCTACACTGTCCCCCCATCAAACCCTCCCAGGACAGGGACAGCACGGGGTTAGATGCAGAGTAAAGCTCCCTCTACACTGTCCCCCCATCAAACACACCCAGGGCGGGGACAGCACGGGGTTAGATACAGAGTAAAGCTCCCTCTACACTGTCACCCCATCAAACACTCCCAGGACAGGGATAGCACGGGGTTAGATACAGAGTAAAGCTCCCTCTACACTGTCCCCCCATCAAACACTCCCAGGACAGGGACAGCACGGGGTTAGATACAGAGTAAAGCTCTCTCTACACTGTCCCCATCAAACATTCCCAGGACAGGGACAGCACAGGGTTGGATACAGAGTAAAGCTCCCTCTACACTGTCCCCCATCAAACACTCCCAGGACAGGGACAGCACGGGGTGAGATACAGAGTAAAGCTTCCTCTACACTGTCCCCCCATCAAACACTCCCAGGACAGGGACAGCACGGGGTTAGGTACAGAGTAAAGCTCCCTCTACACTCTCCCCATCGATCGTTCCCGGGACAGGGGTTTGTGCTGTGATCCCGTTGCCCTGACACTGTCCCGGATTCCGAAGGGACTTTGCCCCCCCCTCACCCCCCCACCCTGCTGATGACCCCTCCCTGACTCCGAGAGCGCCACATCCCTCCCCGTGCCCCCTGCAAACCGTTCCCCCCCTCCTTCCCTGACACTCCCCGGGTAAAGCTGTACCCACCATCATTGGGATAGGTATTACCCCATCCTGAGACTGTGCACATGGCGTAGGGCAGTGGGCACTCTGTTGGCAATTGTACAGCTCTGATGTCGTCAGTCATGCGGATGGTCTCGGCCAGTTTAATCAGCATGATGTCGTGATCCAGCGTGTAACCATCAAACTGTGGGTGCTGATGGATACTATCCACTCCAACCAACACCTCTGTCCCTGTACGCTCCGTGAGGCTGTGTGCGCCCAAGAGCACTTTCAGGTAATCTGGACTGCAACACAATTAATTTGACTTGATCACATTAATGTCACATTGTGCCGGGATACAGTGAAAATTATTGTTTTGTAACCAGACAAAATCAGAAGTACAAGAGGGGAGTGGTACAGAGTGTGGAATACGGTGCTGCAGATTGCAGAGAGAGAGAGAGAGAGAGATAGACTCAGATGTACCACAGGTCCCCCTATCAGTCCGACAGCAGCGTTCTCCACCTGCTGGGAGATGGGGTTCAACGTTTCCCTCTGTTACGATAGGGAGGCCAGCTCTGATCCTATGGTACAAGCCGACCAGGAACGCCTCACCTTGTCATCTGTGCAACACCCCCCAAACAAGACGCAGTGCATGCTGGGACTGGGAGGAAATGTAACCTGGGCTGAGGCAGATTTTCACCTGGGAGTGGGTTGGAGGGTTATGGAGTAAATCGTAGAGTCTCCGCAGTGTGGAGACGGGCTCTTCGGCCCAACAGGCCCACACCAGCCCTCCAAAGAGTAACCCACCCAGACCCATTCCCCTACTCTATATTTACCCCTGACTAATGCACTTAACACTATGGGACAATTTAGCATGGCCAATCCACCCTAACCTGCACATCCCGGGGCACTATGGGACAATTTCCCATGGCCAATCCACCCTAACCTGCACATCCCTGGACACTATGGGACAATTTCCCATGGCCAATCCACCCTAACCTGCACATCCCTGGGCACTATGGGACAATTTAGCATGGCCAATCCACGCTAACCTGCACATCCCTGGGCACTATGGGACAATTTAGCATGGCCAATCCACCCTAACCTGCACATCCCTGGGCACTATGGGACAATTTAGCATGGCCAATCCACGCTAACCTGCACATCCCTGGGCACTATGGGACAATTTCCCATGGCCAATCCACCCTAACCTACACATCCCTGGGCCCTATGGGACAATTTAGCATGGCCAATCCACCCTAACCTGCACATCCCTGGGCACTATGGGACAATTTAGCATGGCCAATCCACGCTAACCTGCACATCCCTGGGCACTATGGGACAATTTCCCATGGCCAATCCACCCTAACCTACATATCCCTGGGCACTATGGGACAATTTAGCATGGCCAATCCACCCTAACCTGCACATCCCTGGGCACTATGGGACAATTTAGCATGGCCAATCCACCCTAACCTGCACATCCCTGGGCACTATGGGGCAATTTAGCATGGTCAATCCACCCTAACCTGCACATCCCTGGGCACTATGGGACAATTTAGCATGGTCAATCCACCCTAACCTGCACATCCCTGGGCACTATGGGGCAATTTAGCATGGTCAATCCACCCTAACCTGCACATCCCTGGGCACTATGGGACAATTTAGCATGGTCAATCCACCCTAACCTGCACATCCCTGGGCACCACTGGGAGGGATGTTTCATTTAGGGTGGGAGGGGTGTTTGATTTGGGGGGGGAAGGGTCTTTGGTTGAGGGAGGGGTCTTTGGTTTGGGGTGTGAGGGGTATTTGGTTTGGGTTGGGAGGGGTCTTTGGTTTTAGAGTGAGAGGGGTATTTGGTTTGGGAAGGAAGGGGTCATTGGATAGCAGTGGGATGGGTCTTTGGTTTGGTGTGGGAGGAGGTATTTGGTTTGGTGTCGGAGGGGTGATTGGTTTGGGGTGGGAGGGGGTATTTGGTTTGGTGTCGGAGGGGTGATTGGTTTGGGGTGGGAGGGGGTATTTGGTTTGGTGTCGGAGGGGTGATTGGTTTGGGGTGGGAGGGGGTATTTGGTTTGGTGTCGGAGGGGTGATTGGTTTTGGGTGGGAGGGGAGTTTGGTTTAGGGTGGGAGAGTTGTTTGGTGTGGGGAGGGAGGGGTGTTTGGTTTAAGGTGGGAGGGGGTATTTGGTTTGGGGTGATAGGGGTCTTTGGTTTGGGGTGGGAGGAGATGTTTGGTTTGGGGAGGGAGGGGATGTTTGGCTTGGGGTGGGAGGGGTGTTTGGTTTGGGGAGGGAGGGGATGTTTGGCTTGGGGTGGGAGGGGTGTTTGGTTTGGGGAGGGAGGGGGTGTTTGGTTTGGGGTGGGAGGGGATGTTTGGTTTGGGGTGGGAGGGGTGTTTGGTTCGGGGTGGGATGGGTATTGGGTTTGGGTTGGTTGGGGTGTTTGGTTTGGGGAGGGAGGGGTGTTTGTTTTGGGGTGGGCGGGGTGTGTTTGGTTTGGGGTGGGAGGGGTGTTTGGTTTGGGGAGGGAGGGATGTTTGGTTTGGGGTGGGAGTGGTGTTTGGTTTGGGGTGGGAGGGATGTTTGGTTTGGGGAGGGACGGGGTGTTTGGTTTGGGGAGGGAGGGAGGTTTGGTTTGGGGTGGGAGGGGATGTTTGGCTTGGGGTGGGAGGGGTGTTTGGTTTGGGGTGGGAGGGGTGTTTGGTTAGGGGTGGGAGGGGTATTGGGTTTGGGTTGGTTGGGGTGTTTGGTTTGGGGAGGGAGGTGTGTTTGTTTTGGGGTCGGCGGGGTGTGTTTGGTTTGGGGTGGGAGTGGTGTTTGGTTTGGGGAGGAAGGAAGGTTTGGTTTGGGGTGGGAGGGGATGTTTGGTTTGGGGTGGGAGGGGTGTGTTTGGTTTGGGGTGGGAGGGGGTATTTGAGTTGGGGTGGTAGGGGTCTTTGGTTTAGGGTGGGAGGGGGTTTTTGGTTTGGGGAGGGAGGGGATGTTTGGCTTGGAATGGGAGGGATGTTTGGTTTGGGGAGGGAGGGTTGTGTTTAGTTTGGGGTGGGAGGCGTGTTTGGTTTGGGGTGGGAGGGGTGTTTGGTTTGGGGTGGGAGGGTTGTGTTTGGTTTGGGGTGGGAGGGGTGTTTGGTTTGGGGTGGGAGGGTTGTGTTTGGTTTGGGGTGGGAGGGGTATTTGGTTTGGGGTGGGAGGGTTGTGTTTGGTTTGGGGTGGGAGGGGTATTTAGTTTGGGGAGGTAGGGGGTGTTTGGTTTGGAGAGGGAGGGGTGTTTACTTTGGAGTGGGAGGGGGTTTTTGTTTTGGGGTGGGAGGGGGCGTTTGGTTTGGGGAGGAAGGGGTGTTTGGTTTGGGGTGGGAGGGGGTGTTTGGTTTGGGGTGGGAGGGGGTGTTTGGTTTGGGGTGGGAGGCGTGTTTGGTTTGGGGGGAGGGATGTTTGGTTTGGGGTGGGAGGGGTGTTTGGTTTGTGGGGAGAGGGGATGTTTGGTTTGGGGAGGGAGGGGTGTGTGGTTTGGGGAGGGAGGGGTGTTTGGTTTGGGGAGGGAGGGGGTGTTTGGTTTGGGGTGGGAGGGGTATTTGGTTTGGGGAGGGAGGGGGGGTGTGGTTTGGGGAGGGAGGGGGTGTGGGTTTGGGGAGGGAGGGGGCGTTTGGTTTGGGGTGGGAGGGGTATTTGGTTTGGGGAGGGAGGGGATGTGTGGTTTGGGGAGGGAGGTGGTGTGTGGTTTGGGGAAGGAGGGGGTGTGTGGTTTGGGGAGGGAGGGGGTGTGTGGTTTGGGGAGGGAGGGGGGGTGTGTGGTTTGGGGAGGGAGGGGGGTGTGTGGTTTGGGGTGGGAGGGGGTGTGTGGTTTGGGGAGGGAGGGGGTGTGTGGTTTGGGGAGGGAGGGGGTGTGTGGTTTGGGGTGGGAGGGGGGGTGTGTGGTTTGGGGAGGGAGGGGGTGTGTGGTTTGGGGAGGGAGGGGGTGTGTGGTTTGGGGAGGGAGGGGGGGTGTGTGGTTTGGGGAGGGAGGGGGTGTGTGGTTTGGGGAGGGAGGGGGTGTGTGGTTTGGGGAGGGAGGGAGGGGTGTGTGGTTTGGGGAGGGAGGGGGTGTTTGGTTTGGGGAGGGAGGGGTGTGTGGTTTGGGGAGGGAGGGGGTGTGTGGTTTGGGGAGGGAGGGGGGCTTTGTGGTTTGGGGAGGGAGGGGTGTTTGACGACGTTGGCTGCTTTCCTGAGGCCGGGGGAATTGGAGACGGAGTTGATGGAAGGGTCACAATTCTCAGGAACGGTCAGTTCCCGTGACACCCCACATCCTCCGTCTACTCCCCCCCCCCACCACCATTCCCAGGTTCCTGGCAGACTTTCCCTACCCCTCTGGTGCCCCCCCACCCAGAAGGACCCCAACGGTTGGGGGTTGCTGGGTGGGTGGTGGGGTTTGTGACGTTGTCTGGAGGTCATGTGACTGGATGAGCGAGCCTGCGTTGTGGGACGTTGCGCCATGCCCAGTTCTGGTCACCTCCCTCAGTCCCAGGAGAACCGTGGGCAAGGCGCAGGGGTGGTTGGGGGTGGGGGGGTGGGGGGAGTTTTGTGAAGTGATTGGCGGGGGGGGGTGGTGGTGGAATTGAACCTCTCAGCTCTGAGGAGCCTGGGTGTGCTTCCTCTGGAGCGGTGGGGTGGACCTTTGAGTGAAGTTTGCCGGGAATCTCTTCCCTAGCGGCAGGCGTGCCTGAGATAAGAGGCCGAAGGTGAGGCGAGGGGGGGGAGGGTGTCTGCTGGGGGGGGGTGGGGGAGGTGATGGGAGATCCGAGGAAGGCTATCAGGTTACCCAGTGGGTGGGGGATGCACGGGACAGCACTGGCTGGGAGAGAGGGGAGGAGGGGACATTGGGAACATTACTCGGTGAACACCCAGTGAATGGGACCAATTGTGGTTTGGTGTCAGACTAGACGTAGTGGGCCAAAGGGCCTGTTTCTCGCACTCTGCTGGTGGTGTTGGGGGTGGTGGGGGGGGGGGGGGGGGAATGCGGGATTAACTGGCCCCTCAGTAGCTGCTGCAGGCTATCGGTATTTGGAACGGGCAATCCGGCTGGAACACACAGGGCAGGGGCAGGGGCAGGGTCCGGATGTGACTCCCAGAGACACACCTCACTCTTCACTCTCCCCCCTGAGCCCGTCAAACGGAGGGCCCTCACCCCAGCGATAGATGCGGGTCCGGGGGGAAGAGACAGGTCGCCTCACCATCCCGACTCGGCCGTTCCTTCCTGGGTCAGAATTCCCCTCCCTCAGGGGGCATTGTGGGTCTACCCACAGCAGTGGTTCAAGAAGGCACCCCCCCCCCACCCCACCCTCTCGGGAGGGGGGCAATTAGGGACAGGCAGGGTCAGGTAAGCAATAAATACCGAAACTAGGCACATGGAGCGAAGGTTTTGGGAAAGGGGGACTAATTTCCTGAACATGGGTGACCCAGTGAGAGAGAGGGACAGAGAGACCAGAGGATGTCACTCAGAGTCAGGGAAGACTAGCAGGGGATTGACCCAGGGGCCTGGCATCACCAGGGAGGGGGGTTGGCAGGAGGGGAGGGCATTGGTCGAGGGGAAGCAGTAGCCGCGAGGGGAGGGTGAGGCTGGCAGCGAGGAGGGAGGGGACGGAGGAGGGGAGGGAAACTGAGGACTTGACTGAGGCTTTCACAAGGTCACCTGAGAGGGGCGCTCTCACGGCCGGCTAGTACGGGGACGAGATGGGCTGAATGGACCCGCAGCCCCGGCGTGGCGCGGGGTCAGGAGAAGGTGCACGTACCTGTAGTAGCAGTGGGCAGCAGAGATAACCCACCGGTCGCTGATCAGGGAACCCCCACAGCCGTGGTACCCCATGTCCAGAGAGACTTGCCAAGGCACAGAGTGGGGACTACATTCGTATCCCCCGACAATCTTGTCATTGGATGAGGCAGCAGCTACGAGGAAAAGGGGGAAGGGGGAAGGGGAGTGGGAGAGGGGGGAGACCAATTAACAACGGCAAGTCACAGAGCAAGAGGCGAGACCATTCGGCCCCTCGTTCGCCCCTTCAACACCGTCCGTCCCTCCCAGAATTCTCCTTCCCCTCCCCACCCTGGAGTCCCAACCTCCCCAGCGACGGGAGGTCGCCTGGGGGGTAGGGGGGGGGTTTGAGGGGACCTGGCTGTGTAGGAGGGGAGGGTGCCTTGACCCATTAACCCGACTTTCTCTCGCCAGAGATTCTGCCGGAGTTTTTCCAGCAACGTCACAGAATCCCCACAGAGTGGAAACAGGCCCTTCGGCCCGACAAGTCCACACTGACCCCTCCGAGGAGCGTCCCACCCGGACCCATTCCCCCTCCCCCATTACTCTACATTTATCCCTGACTAATGCTCATTCTCTGTGATGTGGAGGTGTTTGGTGATGGACTGGACAGCACAAAGTTAAAACTCACACAACACCAGGTCACAGTCCAACAGGGTTATTGAGAAACACGAGCTTTCAGACAGCTATCCTTCATCAGGCGGTTGGCTGATTGTCTGAAGGAGTTGAGTGAATTTTAACATTGGGCTGCGAACCTGCAGATCAATTTCCCACGACCGACCCACCCTAACCTGCACATCCCTGAACACTATGGGACAATTTAGCATGGTCAATCCACCCTAACCTGCACATCCCTGGGCACTATGGGACAATTTAGCATGGTCAATCCATCCTAACCTGCACATCCCTGGGCACTATGGGACAATTTATCATGGCCAATCCACCCTAACCTGCACATCCCTGGGCACTATGGGACAATTTAGCATGGCCAATCCACCCTAACCTGCACATCCCTGGGCACTATGGGACAATTTAGCATGACCAATCCACCCTAACCTACACATCCCTGGGCACTATGGGACAATTTAGCATGGCCAATCCACCCTAACCTGCACATCCCTGGGCACTATGGGACAATTTAGCATGGCCAATCCACCCTAACCTGCACATCCCTGGGCACTATGGGACAATTTAGCATGGCCAATCCACCCTAACCTGCACATCCCTGGGCACTATGGGACAACTTAGCATGGCCAATCCACCCTAACCTGCACATCCCTGGGCACGATGGGACAATTTCCCCTGGCCAATCCACCCTAACCTGCACACCCCTGGGCACTATGAGACAATTTAGCATGGCCAATCCACCCTAACCTGCTCATCCCTGGGCACGATGGGACAATTTCCCCTGGCCAATCCACCCTAACCTACACATCCCTGGGCACTATGGGACAATTTAGCATGGCCAATCCACCCTAACCTGCACATCCCTGGGCACGATGGGACAATTTAGCACGGCCAATCCACCCTAACCTGCACATCCCTGGACACTATGGGACAATTTCCCATGGCCAATCCACCCTAACCTACACATCCCCGGGCACTATGGGACAATTTAGTATGGCCAATCCACCCTAACCTACACATCCCTGGACACTATGGGATAATTTAGTATGGCCAATCCACCCTAACCTGCTCATCCCTGGGCACTATGGGACAATTACCCATGGCCAATCCACCTTAACCTGCACATCCCTGGGCACTATGGGACAATTTAGCATGGCCAATCCACCCTAACCTGCTCATCCCTGGGCACTATGGGACAATTTATCATGGCCAATCCACCCTAACCTGCACATCCCTGGACACTATGGGACAATTTAGTATGGCCAATCCACCCTAACCTGCACATCCCTGGACACTATGGGACAATTTCCCATGGCCAATCCACCCTAACCTACACATCCCTGGGCACTATGGGACACTTTAGCATGGCCAATCCACCCTAACCTGCACATCCCCGGGCACTATGGGACAATTTAGTATGGCCAATCCACCCTAACCTACACATCCCTGGACACTATGGGACAATTTAGTATGGCCAATCCACCCTAACCTGCACATCCCTGGACACTATGGGACAATTTCCCATGGCCAATCCACCCTAACCTACACATCCCTGGACACTATGGGACAATTTAGTATGGCCAATCCACCCTAATCTACACATCCCTGGGCACTATGGCACAATTTAGCATGGCCAATCCACCCTAACCTGCACATCCCTGGGCACTATGGGACAATTCAGCACGGCCAATCCTCCCTAACCTGCACATCCCTGGGCACTATGGGACAATTTAGCAAGGCCAATCCACCCTAACCTGCACATCCCTGGGCACTATGGGACAATTCAGCACGGCCAATCCACCCTAACCTGCACATCCCTGGGCACTATGGCACAATTTAGCATGGCCAATCCACCCTAACCTGCACATCCCTGGGCAATATGGGACAATTTAGCATGGCCAATCCACCTTAACCTGCACATCCCTGGGCACTATGGGACAATTTAGCATGGCCAATCCACCCTAACCTGCACATCCCTGGGCACTATTGGACAATTTAGCATGGCCAATCCACCCTAACCTGCACATCCCTGGGCACTATGGGACAATTTAGCATGGCCAATCCACCCTAACCTGCACATCCCTGGGCACTATGGGACAATTTAGCATGGCCAATCCACCCTAACCTGCACATCCCTGGGCACTATGGGACAATTTATCATGGCCAATCCACCCTAACCTACACATCCCTGGGCACTATGGGACAATTTAGCACGGCCAATCCACCCTAACCTGCACATCCCTGGACACTATGGGACAATTTCCCATGGCCAATCCACCCTAACCTACACATCCCCGGGCACTATGGGACAATTTAGTATGGCCAATCCACCCTAACCTACACATCCCTGGACACTATGGGACAATTTAGTATGGCCAATCCACCCTAACCTGCTCATCCCTGGGCACTATGGGACAATTACCCATGGCCAATCCATCCTAACCTGCACATCCCTGGGCACTATGGGACAATTTAGCATGGCCAATCCACCCTAACCTGCACATCCCTGGGCACTATGGGACAACTTAGCATGGCCAATCCACCCTAACCTGCACATCCCTGGACACTATGGGACAATTTAGTATGGCCAATCCACCCTAACCTGCACATCCCTGGACACTATGGGACAATTTAGTATGGCCAATCCACCCTAACCTGCTCATCCCTGGGCACTATGGGACAATTACCCATGGCCAATCCATCCTAACCTGCACATCCCTGGGCACTATGGGACAATTCAGCATGGCCAATCCACCCTAACCTGCACATCCCTGGGCACTATGGGACAATTTAGCATGGCCAATCCACCCTAACCTGCACATCCCTGGGCACTATGGGACAATTTAGCATGGCCAATCCACCCTAACCTGCACATCCCTGGGCACTGTGGGACAATTTAGCATGGCCAATCCACCCTAACCTGCACATCCCTGGACACTATGGGACAATTTAGCATGGCCAATCCACCCTAACCTGCACATCCCTGGGCACTATGGGACAATTTAGCATGGCCAATCCACCCTAACCTGCACATCCCTGGGCACTGTGGGACAATTTAGCATGGCCAATCCACCCTAACCTGCACATCCCTGGGCACTATGGGACAATTTAGCATGGCCAATCCACCCTAACCTGCACATCCCTGGGCACTGTGGGACAATTTAGCATGGCCAATCCACCCTAACCTGCACATCCCTGGACACTATGGGACAATTTAGCATGGCCAATCCACCCTAACCTGCACATCCCTGGACACTGTGAGACAATTTAGCATGGCCAATCCACTGCAACCTGCACATCCCTGGACACTGTGGGACAATTTAGCATGGCCAATCCACCCTAACCTGCACATCCCTGGGCACTGTGGGACAATTTAGCATGGCCAATCCACCCTAACCTGCACATCCCTGGGCACTATGGGACAATTTAGCATGGCCAATCCACCCTAACCTGCACATCCCTGGGCACTATGGGACAATTTCCCCTGGCTAATCCACCCTAACCTGCACATCCCTGTGCACTATGGGACAATTTAGCATGGCCAATCCACCCTAACCTGCACATCCCTGGGCACTATGGGACAATTTAGCATGGCCAATCCACCCTAACCTGCACATCCCTGGGCACTATGGGACAATTTAGCATGGCCAATCCACCCTAACCTGCACATCCCTGGACACTATGGGACAATTTAGCATGGCCAATCCACCCTAACCTGCACATCCCTGGGCACTATGGGACAATTTAGCATGGCCAATCCACCCTAACCTGCACATCCCGGGGCACTATGGGACAATTTAGCATGGCCAATCCACCCTAACCTGCACATCCCCGGGCACTATGGGACAGTTTCCCATGGCCAATCCACCCTAACCTACACACCCCTGGGCACTATGGGACAATTTAGCATGGCCAATCCACCCTAACCTGCACATCCCTGGGCACTATGGGACAATTTAGCATGGCCAATCCACCCTAACCTGCACATCCCTGGGCACTATGGGACAATTTAGCATGGCCAATCCACCCTAACCTGCACATCCCGGGGCACTATGGGACAATTTAGCATGGCCAATCCACCCTAACCTGCACATCCCCGGGCACTATGGGACAGTTTCCCATGGCCAATCCACCCTAACCTACACACCCCTGGGCACTATGGGACAATTTAGCATGGCCAATCCACCCTAACCTACACACCCCTGGGCACTATGGGACAATTTAGCATGGCCAATCCACCCTAACCTGCACATCCCTGGGCACTATGGGACAATTTAGCATGGCCAATCCACCCTAACCTGCACATCCCGGGGCACTATGGGACAATTTAGCATGGCCAATCCACCCTAACCTGCACATCCCCGGGCACTATGGGACAGTTTCCCATGGCCAATCCACCCTAACCTACACACCCCTGGGCACTATGGGACAATTTAGCATGGCCAATCCACCCTAACCTACACACCCCTGGGCACTATGGGACAATTTAGCATGGCCAATCCACCCTAACCTGCACATCCCTGGGCACTATGGGACAAGTTAGCACGGCCAATCCACCCTAACCTGCACATCCCGGGGCACTATGGGACAATTTAGCATGGCCAATCCACCCTAACCTGCACATCCCCGGGCACT
>NW_028270176.1:26972193-26992193 GCF_037043375.1 Chiloscyllium plagiosum | reverse complement strand
CATCGGGAATTAACCTCTGGTCCAACCAGTCCATAACCCCAAACTAAACTCGTCCCACCTGCCTGCTCCTTACCCATCTCCCTCCAACCCTTTCCTATTCATCTCCTTATCCAACTGTCCTTTAAACATTGTAACTGTCCCCACACCCCCCACCCCACCCCCACTCCCTCAGGAAGGTCATTGCACACACGGACCACTCAAAAAAATTGCCCCTCGTGTCTTTTTTAAAACTTTGTCCTCTCTACTTCGAAACATACCACCCCAGCCTCAAAATCTACCACCACCCCACGAGGGAGACCTTGTCTATTTACCCTATTCCATGCCCCTCATTATTTTATAAAGGTCATCCCTCAGCCTCCGACGCTCCAGGGAAAACAGCCCCAGCCTGTTCAGCCTCCCCCTATAACCCAAACACCTCATTCCCAACAATATCCTTGTGATCCCTCTCATTTTGAATCCCCTTTATTCCAGAGGTTCCGGTTCCCTGTGTTCATCAGGTAAACATTCCCGACATTCCAAATCCAGCTCTCCACCCAACGGACTGCATCCTGTTTAAGGGGGATCCTCTGTCCCTGAACACAGTCTCTCCTAGTACCGTGTCACGCGCAAATCCTGAAATGCCGTCCTCGTACGCGGGAATGTCTCTCTCTGTCCTAGCGTCCAAACCAAGAAAAGGCGCAGGCCATTCGGCCCCTCGTCAGGCCGATAGGCCAAGTATAGCACCGACCATCGGCGCTGAGGGTTGGCCAGGCCGGAGGGGATGGTGGGCGTAAGCATCCACTCAGATTAGGAGCTGCAACGCATCCCGACGGAACTCAGCTCCAGCAGAGATTCCCACAAAAGGTTTGGGACTGTCAATGGAAGAGGGAAGCAAGGGTTGGAAGGGATAGCAGGGCGAAGGGAGCAGGATCGTTCTCTCGGATGGGTATTGTTAAAGTGGAGAGGGATCAGGAAAGATTTACAAGGATGTTGCCAGGGTCGGAGGATCTGAGCTACAGGGAGAGGCTGAACAGGCTGGGGCTGTTTTCCCTGGAGCGTCGGAGGCTGAGGGATGACCTTATAGAGGTTTATAAAATCATGAGGGGCACGGATAGGGTAAATAGACAAAGTCTTTTCCCTGGGGTGGGGGAGTCCAGAACTAGAGGGGCATAGGTTTAGGGTGAGAGGGGAAAGATATAAAAGAGACCTAAGGGGCAACTTTTTCACACAGAGGGTGGTACGTGTATGGAATGAGCTGCCAGAGGATGTGGTGGAGGCTGGTACAATTACAGCATTTAAGAGGCATCTGGATGGGTATATGAATAGGAAGGGTTTGGAGGGATATGGGCAAATAGGATGAGATTGAGTTGGGATATCAGGGTCAGCATGGAGGAGTTGGGCCGAAGGGCCTGTATTCGTGCTGTCTGACTCCATGCTGTTGCAGAGACGGGCCTGGCCGAATGGCTGTCATTGATTAATCGCTGTTTACCAGTCGGGTGCGTGACCTTGGCACCTCCTTCAAGATGTTGACACCTTTCCCAAAAATGTGCAGTGCACGGAATCGACCAGAAGGACAGTTTCCCACACTCAGGTTCTAGAATGTTCTTTTTCACAAGAGAGTGAAGTTAACTGTTGTGCTGAGTCACCACGGATAACAGTGACTCGGTTACGGTACAGTCTCCCACTAACCGGTATCTCGCTCACCGGTAAAATCCGCCCACATACCCGCGCACACCCCCAAACACGCCCAGCTGCACTCTGGGATTGACCAGAATGACCCAAATGTTCGACTGAGCAGAGAGACACCCACAAGAGGCTGCGCAGCCACAGATCTCCGGCAGATTTCCGTGCTCAGGGGAAGAGGGTCACGGGATACCACAAAACACACAGTCCAAACGCCCAAAGCCCACATCAAAACCTCCACTGATACCACTCAGGGAGCGCCGCACTGTCGGAGGGTCAGTGCTGAGGGAGTGCCGCACTGTCGGAGGGTCAGTGTTGAGGGAGTACCGCACTGTCGGAGGGTCAGTGCTGAGGGAGCGCCGCACTGTCGGAGGGTCAGTGCTGAGGGAGTGAGCACTGTCGGAGGGTCAGTGTTGAGGGAGTACCGCACTGTCGGAGGGTCAGTGCTGAGGGAGTGCCGCACTGTCGGAGGGTCAGTGCTGAGGGAGTGCCGCACTGTCGGAGGGTCAGTGCTGAGGGAGTGTTGCACTGTCGGAGGGTCAGTGCTGAGGGAGTGCCGCACTGTCGGAGGGTCAGTGCTGAGGGAGTGTTGCAGTGTCGGAGGGTCAGTGCTGAGGGAGTGCCGCACTGTCGGAGGGTCAGTGCTGAGGGAGTGCAGCACTGTCGGAGGGTCAGTGCTGAGGGAGTGTTGCACTGTCGGAGGGTCAGTGCTGAGGGAGTACCGCACTGTCGGAGGGTCAGTGCTGAGGGAGTACTGCACTGTCGGAGGGTCAGTGCTGAGGGAGCGCCGCACTGTCGGAGGGTCAGTGCTGAGGGAGTGCCGCACTGTGGGAGGGTCAGTGCTGTGGGAGTGCCGCACTGTCAGAGGGTCAGTGCTGAGGGAGTGCTGCACTGTCGGAGGGTCAGTGCTGAGGGAGTGCTGCACTGTCGGAGGGTCAGTGCTGAGGGAGTGCCGCACTGTCGGAGGGTCCGTGCTGAGGGAGTGCCGCACTGTCGGAGGGTCAGTGCTGAGGGAGTGGGCACTGTCGGAGGGTCAGTGCTGAGGGAGTGGGCACTGTCGGAGGGTCAGTGCTGAGGGAGTACCTCACTGTCGGAGGGTCAGTGCTGAGGGAGTGCCGCACTGTCAGAGGGTCAGTGCTGAGGGAGTGGGCACTGTCGGAGGGTCAGTGCTGAGGGAGTGCACGAGTTGAAACATTCTATTAACATGTCTCCTGTTAAACTTGCCCCCAAACCTGTTGTGTTTCAGTCTGACCCCCCCACATTGTTCTAAACCCCATCAGTCATGGCCAAACCTGTTTAACCATTCTCAATACTGAAATGCCTTCGTCCCAAGGACCAGTCGAGAGAGTGTGTTCTGAACAGTGCCAAATGCCTGGTCATCGTTGCCTTGATCGAGTACATGGTAGTGCCTTGCTGACTCAGCCACCCCCTGGACAGCCGGAATATGCTTCCTGTGGTTTAACCTCCAAAGCCCCTGGCACTAGAGGCCCCGATTCCATCTGCTATCTGCATGCCTCGCTGCATCTGTGTATCATCCACAGAGACTCCGAAAGCCCGTGTTGTTCCAGATCACTCTCTCCATTTGAATTACGGTCACCATTTCGACTGTTTCCCCCAGCCTGTGTCACCTCCCACTGACCAGCGTTGATCAAGGTGAAGACGTACAGAACTAGAGGGGCATAGGGTTAGGGTGAGAGGGGAAAGGTTTAAAAGGGACCTAAGGGGCAACATGTTCACCCAGAGGGTGGTACGTGTGTGGAATGAGCTGCCAGAGGAAGTGATGGAGGCTGGTACAATTGCAACATTTAAGAGGCATCTGGATGGGTATATGAATAGGAAGGGTTTGGGGGGATATGGGCCGGGTGCTGGCAGGTGGGACTAGATTGGGTTGGGATATCTGGGTCAGCATGGACGGGTTGGGCCGAAGGGACTCTTTGCATGCTGTCCATCTCTCTGACTCTCTGAGACTATGACTCATTAAATGGGCCATCTCCCCTTTGAATGACCCAGCATCCTAACCACAACATGTCCGCCCACCTGCTCATGTATCGTTGGCCACTTTGGGCACATTACACTCTGCGCCAGGCTCCAATTCATGGAAATAAAGGACAAAGTATTAAGGTAGGGTTGAGGAGGTTGGTATGGGGTTGGGAGAGGTTACAGAAAAGGCGTACGGTATGTTAGCTTTTATTGGGTCATTGTGTGGCCACATCTGGAGTATTGCGCACAGTTCTGGTCACCGCATTATAAGAAGGATGTGGAAGCTTTGGAAAGGGTGCAGAGGAGATTTACCAGGATGTTGCCTGGTATGGAGGGGAGGTCTTACGAGGAAAGTCTGAGGGACTTGAGGCTGTTTTTGTTGGAGAGAAGAAGGTTGAGAGGTGACTTAATAGAGACATATAAGATAATCAGAGGGTTAGATAGTGTGGACAGGGAGAGCGTTTTTCCTCAGGATGGTGATGGTGAGCACGAGGGGGCATAGCTTTAAACTGAGGGGCTGATAGATATAGGACAGATGTTTCTTTACTCAGAGAGTATTAGGGGTGTGGAATGCCCTGCCTGCAGCAGACTCGCCAACTTTAAGGGCATTTAAATGGGTATTGGATAGGCATGTGGAAGAGAATGGGATAGTGTAGGGTAGATGGGCTTCAGATTGGGTCGGCACAACCGAAGGGCCTGTACTGCGCTGGAATGTTCTGTGTTCTAGAGATAGGGAGTGGGTTACAGAGATAGGGAGGGGGTTACAGAGATAGGGAGGGGGTTACAGAGATAGGGAGGGGGTTACAGAGATAGAGAGGGGGTTACAGAGATAGGGAGTGGGTTACAGAGATAGAGAGGGGGTTACAGAGATAGGGAGTGGGTTACAGAGATAGGGAGTGGGTTACAGAGATAGGGAGTGGGTTACAGAGATAGGGAGTGGGTTACAGAGATAGGGAGTGGGTTACAGAGATAGAGAGGGGGTTACAGAGATAGGGAGTGGGTTACAGAGATAGAGAGGGGGTTACAGAGATAGGGAGTGGGTTACAGAGATAGGGAGTGGGTTACAGAGATAGAGAGGGGGTTACAGAGATAGGGAGTGGGTTACAGAGATAGAGAGGGGGTTACAGAGATAGGGAGTGGGTTACAGAGATAGGGAGTGGGTTACAGAGATAGAGAGGGGGTTACAGAGATAGGGGGTGGGTTACAGAGATAGGGAGTGGGTTACAGAGATAGGGAGGTGGTTACAGAGATAGGGAGTGGGTTACAGAGATAGAGAGGGGGTTACAGAGATAGGGAGTGGGTTACAGAGATAGAGAGGGGGTTACAGAGATAGGGAGTGGGTTACAGAGATAGGGAGTGGGTTACAGAGATAGAGAGGGGGTTACAGAGATAGGGAGTGGGTTACAGAGATAGAGAGGGGGTTACAGAGATAGGGAGTGGGTTACAGAGATAGAGAGGGGGGTTACAGAGATAGGGAGTGGGTTACAGAGATAGAGAGGGGGTTACAGAGATAGGGGGTGGGTTACAGAGATAGGGAGGGGGTTACAGAGATAGGGAGTGGGTTACAGAGATAGAGAGGGGGTTACAGAGATAGGGAGTGGGTTACAGAGATAGGGAGTGGGTTACAGAGATAGAGAGGGGGTTACAGAGATAGGGAGTGGGTTACAGAGATAGAGAGGGGGTTACAGAGATAGGGAGTGGGTTACAGAGATAGAGAGGGGGTTACAGAGATAGGGGGTGGGTTACAGAGATAGGGAGGGGGTTACAGAGATAGGGAGTGGGTTACAGAGATAGAGAGGGGGTTACAGAGATAGGGGGTGGGTTACAGAGATAGGGAGAGGGGGTTACAGAGATAGGGAGGGGGTTACAGAGATAGGGAGGGGGTTACAGAGATAGGGAGTGGGTTACAGAGATAGGGAGGGGGTTACAGAGATAGGGAGTGGGTTACAGAGATAGGGAGTGGGTTACAGAGATAGAGAGGGGGTTACAGAGATAGGGAGTGGGTTACAGAGATAGGGAGTGGGTTACAGAGATAGGGGGTGGGTTACAGAGATAGGGAGAGGGTTACAGAGATAGGGAGGGGGTTACAGAGATAGGGAGTGGGTTACAGAGATAGGGAGGGGGTTACAGAGATAGGGAGTGGGTTACAGAGATAGGGGTGGGTTACAGAGATAGGGGGTGGGTTACAGAGATAGGGAGAGGATTACAGAGATAGGGAGAGGGTTACAGAGATAGGGAGTGGGTTACAGAGATAGGGAGTGGGTTACAGAGATAGGGGGTGGGTTACAGAGATAGGGAGAGGGTTACAGAGATAGGGAGTGGGTTACAGAGATAGGGAGTGGGTTACAGAGATAGGGGGTGGGTTACAGAGATAGGGAGAGGGTTACAGAGATAGGGAGAGGGTTACAGAGATAGGGAGGGGGTTACAGAGATAGGGGGTGGGTTACAGAGATAGGGGGTGGGTTACAGAGATAGGGAGAGGGTTACAGAGATAGGGAGAGGGTTACAGAGATAGGGAGGGGGTTACAGAGATAGGGAGTGGGTTACAGAGATAGGGAGTGGGTTACAGAGATAGGGAGTGGGTTACAGAGATAGGGTGTGGGTTACAGAGATAGGGAGAGGGTTACAGAGATAGGGAGGGGGTTACAGAGATAGGGAGTGGATTACAGAGATAGGGAGTGGGTTACAGAGATAGGGAGTGGGTTACAGAGATAGGGAGTGGGTTACAGAGATAGGGAGGGGGTTACAGAGATAGGGAGTGGGTTACAGAGATAGGGAGGGGGTTACAGAGATAGGGAGTGGGTTACAGAGATAGGGTGAGGGTTACAGAGATAGGGAGGGGGTTACAGAGATAGGGAGTGGGTTACAGAGATAGGGTGAGGGTTACAGAGATAGGGAGGGGGTTACAGAGATAGGGAGTGGGTTACAGAGATAGGGAAAGGGTTACAGAGATAGGGAGGGGGTTACAGAGATAGGGAGGGGGTTACAGAGATAGGGAGAGTGTTACAGAGATAGGGAGGGGGTTACAGAGATAGGGAGTGGGTTACAGAGATAGGGAGGGAGTTACAGAGATAGGGAGGGGGTTACAGCGATAGGGAGAGTGTTACAGAGATAGGGAGGGGGTTACAGAGATAGGGAGTGGGTTACAGAGATAGGGGGTGGGTTACAGAGATAGGAAGAGTGTTACAGAGATAGGGAGGGGGTTACAGAGATAGGGAGGGGGTTACAGAGATAGGGAGGGGGTTACAGAGATAGGGAGTGGGTTACAGAGATAGGGAGTGGGTTACAGAGATAGGGAGTGGGTTACAGAGATAGAGAGGGGGTTACAGAGATAGGGAGTGGGTTACAGAGATAGGGAGGGGGTTACAGAGATAGGGAGTGGGTTACAGAGATAGGAAGGGGGTTACAGAGATAGGGAGAGTGTTACAGAGATAGGGAGGGGGTTACAGAGATACAGAGGGGGTTACAGAGATAGGGAAAGGGTTACAGAGATAGGGAGGGGGTTACAGAGATAGGGAGGGGGTTACAGAGATAGGGAGAGTGTTACAGAGATAGGGAGGGGGTTACAGAGATAGGGAGAGGTTTACAGAGATAGGGAGAGGATTACAGAGATAGGGAGGAGGTTACAGAGATAGGGGGTGGGTTACAGAGATAGGGAGGGGATTACAGAGATAGGGAGAGGATTACAGAGATAGGGAGGAGGTTACAGAGATAGGGAGAGGGTTACAGAGATAGGGAGGGGGATACAGAGATAGGGAGAGGTTTACAGAGATAGGGAGAGGATTACAGAGATAGGGAGGAGGTTACAGAGATAGGGAGAGGGTTACAGAGATAGGGAGGGAATGAAGGGGCCAGTGGGGATTACAGAGAAAGGGAGTGGGTTACAGAGATAGGGAGGGGGTTACAGAGATAGGGAGAGTGTTACAGAGATAGGAGGGGGTAACAAAGATAGGGAGTGGGTTACAGAGATAGGGAGGGGATTACAGAGATAGGGAGTGGGTTACAGAGATAGGGTGGGGGTTACAGAGATAGGGAGGGGGTTACAGAGATAGGGGGAGGGTTACAGAGATAGGGAGGGGATTACAGAGATAGGGAGTGGGTTACAGAGATAGGGCGAGGGTTACAGAGATAGGGAGGGGGTTACAGAGATAGGGAGTGGGTTACAGAGATAGGGAGGGGGTTACAGAGATAGGGAGTGGGTTACAGAGATAGGGTGAGGGTTACAGAGA
The DNA here is from genome assembly GCF_037043375.1 of Chiloscyllium plagiosum. Lineage (NCBI taxonomy): Eukaryota > Metazoa > Chordata > Chondrichthyes > Orectolobiformes > Hemiscylliidae > Chiloscyllium > Chiloscyllium plagiosum. Next base: position 26,984,322 of record NW_028270176.1, on the reverse strand, counting down.
TAGGGAGGGGGTTACAGAGATAGGGAGTGGGTTACAGAGATAGGGTGAGGGTTACAGAGATAGGGAGGGGGTTACAGAGATAGGGAGTGGGTTACAGAGATAGGGTGGGGGTTACAGAGATAGGGAGGGGGTTACAGAGATAGGGAGTGGGTTACAGAGATAGGGAGGGGATTACAGAGATAGGGAGTGGGTTACAGAGATAGGGAGAGGGTTACAGAGATAGGGAGAGGGTTACAGAGATAGGGAGTGGGTTACAGAGATAGGGAGGGGGTTACAGAGATAGGGAGTGGGTTACAGAGATAGGGTGAGGGTTACAGAGATAGGGAGGGGGTTACAGAGATAGGGAGTGGGTTACAGAGATAGGGTGAGGGTTACAGAGATAGGGAGGGGGTTACAGAGATAGGGAGTGGGTTACAGAGATAGGGAAAGGGTTACAGAGATAGGGAGGGGGTTACAGAGATAGGGAGGGGGTTACAGAGATAGGGAGAGTGTTACAGAGATAGGGAGGGCGTTACAGAGATAGGGAGTGGGTTACAGAGATAGGGAGGGAGTTACAGAGATAGGGAGGGGGTTACAGCGATAGGGAGAGTGTTACAGAGATAGGGAGGGGGTTACAGAGATAGGGAGTGGGTTACAGAGATAGGGAGGGGGTTACAGAGATAGGAAGAGTGTTACAGAGATAGGGAGGGGGTTACAGAGATAGGGAGGGGGTTACAGAGATAGTGAGGGGGTTACAGAGATAGGGAGTGGGTTACAGAGATAGGGAGTGGGTTACAGAGATAGAGAGGGGGTTACAGAGATAGGGAGTGGGTTACAGAGATAGGGAGGGGGTTACAGAGATAGGAAGAGTGTTACAGAGATAGGGAGGGGGTTACAGAGATAGGGAGTGGGTTACAGAGATAGGAAGGGGGTTACAGAGATAGGGAGAGTGTTACAGAGATAGGGAGGGGGTTACAGAGATACAGAGGGGGTTACAGAGATAGGGAAAGGGTTACAGAGATAGGGAGGGGGTTACAGAGATAGGGAGGGGGTTACAGAGATAGGGAGAGTGTTACAGAGATAGGGAGGGGGTTACAGAGATAGGGAGAGGTTTACAGAGATAGGGAGAGGATTACAGAGATAGGGAGGAGGTTACAGAGATAGGGGGTGGGTTACAGAGATAGGGAGGGGATTACAGAGATAGGGAGAGGATTACAGAGATAGGGAGGAGGTTACAGAGATAGGGAGAGGGTTACAGAGATAGGGAGGGGGTTACAGAGATAGGGAGAGGTTTACAGAGATAGGGAGAGGATTACAGAGATAGGGAGGAGGTTACAGAGATAGGGAGAGGGTTACAGAGATAGGGAGGGAATGAAGGGGCCAGTGGGGATTACAGAGAAAGGGAGTGGGTTACAGAGATAGGGAGGGGGTTACAGAGATAGGGAGAGGGTTACAGAGATAGGGAGAGTGTTACAGAGATAGGGAGGGGGTAACAAAGATAGGGAGTGGGTTACAGAGATAGGGAGGGGATTACAGAGATAGGGAGTGGGTTACAGAGATAGGGAGGGGTTACAGAGATAGGGGGAGGGTTACAGAGATAGGGAGGGGATTACAGAGATAGGGAGTGGGTTACAGAGATAGGGAGGGGGTTACAGAGATAGGGAGAAAGTTACAGAGATAGGGAATGGATTACAGAAATAGGGAGGGAATGAAGGGGCTGGTGGGGTTTACAGAGATAAGGAGTGGGTTACAGAGATAGGGAGAGGGTTACAGAGAAAGGGAGGAGGTTACAGAGATAGGGAGTTGGTTACAGAGATAGGGAGAGGGTTACAGAGATAGGGAGGGGGTTACAGAGATAGGGTGGGGGTTACAGAGATAGGGAGTGGGTTACAGAGATAGGGAGTGGGTTACAGAGATAGGGAGGGGGTTACAGAGATAGGGTGGGGGTTACAGAGATAGGGAGTGGGTTACAGAGATAGGGAGTGGGTTACAGAGATAGGGAGTTGGTTACAGAGATAGGGAGTGGGTTACAGAGATAGGGAGGGGGTTACAGAGATAGGGAGGGGGTTACAGAGATAGGGTGGGGGTTACAGAGATAGGGAGTGGGTTACAGAGATAGGGAGTGGGTTACAGAGATAGGGAGTTGGTTATAGAGATTGGGAGTGGGTCACAGAGATAGGGAGGGGGTTACAGAGATAGGGAGGGGGTTACAGAGATAGGGAGGGGGTTACAGAGATAGGGTGGGGGTTACAGAGATAGGGAGTGGGTTACAGAGATAGGGAGTGGGTTACAGAGATAGGGAGTTGGTTATAGAGATTGGGAGTGGGTCACAGAGATAGGGAGGGGGTTACAGAGATAGGGTGGGGGTTACAGAGATAGGGAGAGGGTTACAGAGATAGGGAGGGGGTTACAGAGATAGGGAGAGGGTTACAGAGATAGGGAGGGGGTTACAGAGATAGGGAGTGGTTTGGGTGCTCTCTACATTCGGCGATGACAGAATTAGACCATTTTCGGGTCAGCTGTTTAGCGATGGTGTAGTTTGTGAGGGCTGGGTGAAGTGCTGCCCCTGGAGTTAGTGCTGTCCTCCCACATCACACACAAGACTGAACCGACAGACAGCCCCGCGGTCATGAGGAAGGATTCTTTATTCCACGATCATTACAATCACAAACGGAATAGAAGGTGAAACAGTGAAGATCTTTAGCCCGTCCACGTTTGGCTTTGGAAACCCTTCTCTCCGAGAGATCTCCGTCCTCCAACGTCCCTTCCTGCTCCGGGCTCGGTCTGTTCACCTGTTCGAGTGGACCCCCTGTTCGAGTGGACCCTCTGTTCGAGTGGACCCCCTGTTTGAGTGGACCCCCTGTTTGAGTGGACCCCCTGTTCGAGTGGACCCCCTGTTCGAGTGGACCCCCCTCACTGTTGTGACCCAGCTGCTTCGAGGTCCTCTGGTCGATCGTTCCATTTCCAGCTCATCAATTCCCCACCCCTTCATCCTGGGTACCTTCCATTAGGTCGGGGGAGGACGGGGTCCCACGGTGAAACCATTCTGGGTCCACAAGGGTTCACAGAGGCTACACAACTGAAACCTTGTTCTCAGCAGCAGATTGCACTCCGTCCATGAGTCCACAGGTTTCAGGTGTCGGGCCAAGGGGACTCTTACAGGGTCTGGATAGTGTAGAAACAGGGCATTCAGCCCATCACGCCCACACTGACCCACCAAACAGCATCCCACCCTTCCTCACCTCTGACCCAATCACCCTGCATTTCCCATGGCCAATCCACCCTAACCTGCACATCCCTGGGCACTATGGGAGATGCAGTTCGGGTGTGACAGAGATCGTCTTAACAGAATAGTGTTAATGAGCTGAGATGTACTCCCCCTGAGCAGCAGAGGTAATGAATACTTTCACCTGGAAATTAGATGGATACCCGAGGGAATTAAACGTGCACAGGGTCTCTGAGGAGTGTGTGGAAATGGGACTGACTGGACTGCTGTAGAGAGAGCTAGCACCGGAGTAATGGGCTGAATGGCCTCTGCCTGTGCTGTGAAGTTTGCAGGGATCTCGTGGTGGACTGAACAAGCGATCTGACGTCGTTAAGTGTCCTCAAGGCTGAGTGAGCTTTTTAATCAGTAAGGGGGAATGAAAGATTTGGGGAAAAAGGCAGGGAAGTGGGGTTGTGGGTTATCAGATCAGCCGTGAATGGCAGAGCAGACAGATGGGCTGAATGGCCTCCTGCCGCTGCTGTGCCCTTACGAAACCTCTCGAAGTGGGTCCGAACGTCTGCCGTCCTCGATTGAAAGTGCAACGTGGTGGCAAGCCGAGACATTGTCCCTCAACGCTATACCCCCCCCCACCCCCATCAACCCACCTTCAAACTATCAGCTGATTGGCGAGCGTTACTCTGCATTTTCGTAGCGCCGCTGTGTTTCCTGCCCGCTTCAACCTGACGCCCTCCGACCTCCGTACACGTGCGCCCACAATTCGACCTCCCCACCCGTTTCCCCACCTCAAGCCTGCTCCCATGCGCTCCCCGGGAAAACCGGACTCTGTCTCTCTCTCTCTCTCTCTCCTTGGGCTGTGGTGGGTGGGTGGGGGGGGGGGGGGGGGGTGGGGTGATGTCCCATTGCCGCGGTCTTGCCTGACGAAGAGAGGTTGACCAGGGCGTGGCCTACCCCCCACCCCCCCCCCCACCCACCCTCCCCGGTCTGGCTGGCGTTCCGAAGAACGGGAGGCAGCTTTACCAAAGCCGGCGGGATTCTTCGGCTGGCGCGACGTGGAGGGTCTGCAGGGGAGTCACAGGTCGGATGGGCATCACCTCAGATCGAGGACCCTCCCGTTTCAGACTGGGACGAGGGGGCAGCTCTTTTTCTCTCTCAGAAGGGGAGGTGGAATTCCTGACCGCAGAGCACTGTCGAGATTGGGTCATCCAGGGCTCTTTTAGTCAGTCAGAGGGAATGAAAGATTAGCGGGGGGGGAAAGGCAGGAAAGTGGAGTTGAGGGTTATCAGGGCTGAATAGCCTTCATCTGCTCCTGTATCTTATCATACAGCGTGGAAACAGGCCCTTCGGCCCATCTGGCCCGTGCTGACCACAGTGCCCAATCAGCTAGTTCCAATTGCCCCCATATGGTCCCTCTCCCTCAACCCGTCCCACCCAGGTCCCTGTCCAAATGGTTTTGAAATGTTGTTATTGTAGCTGCCTCACCCACTTTCTCTGGCAGCTCGTTCCCACCACCCACCGCTCTCTGGGTGAAGCAGTCCCCCCCCCTCAGGTCCTTCTTAAATCTTTCCCCTCTCACCCTTAACCTCTGCCCTCTAGTTTCCAATTCCCCATCCCTGGAGAACAGACTGTCTGCATTCACCCCATCAATGCCCCTCGTCCACCTCAATGAGGTCACCCCTCATTCTCCTACGGTCCAAGGGATCGTGTCCTATCCTGGCCAATCCCTCCCTGTAATTCCGGACGGCTAGTCCGAGAAACATCCTCATCAATCCTCTTTGCGCTCTGTTCGGTTTAACGCTGTCTGTCCTATGGCAGGGTGAGAGTCGAGAGAGTGGCGCTGGAAAAGCGCAGCAGGTCAGGCAGCATCTGAGGAGCAGGAGGGTCGACGTTTCGGGCATAAGTCCTTCATCCTCTTTCCCTTCATCGGACGGGGTATTGAGTAGAAGAGTTGGCAAGTCATATTACAGGACTTCGGTTCGGCCGCACTCACACCACTGTGTACAGGTCTGGTCGCCCCGTTACCAAAAGGAGGTGGGGATTTAGGGAGGGCACAGAGAAAACTAACCAGGATGTTGCCTGGTGTGGACGACGCGAGCTGTGAAGAGAGTCACAGAGTCAGAGAGATGGGCAGCACGAAAACAGACCCTTCGGCCCAACCCGTCCCTGCCGACCAGATATCCCAACCCAATCTAGTCCCACCTGCCAGCACCCGGCCCATATCCCCCCAAACCCTTCCTGTTCATGTCCCCATCCAAATGCCTCTTAAATGCTGTATTTGTACCAGCCTCCACCACTTCCTCTGGCAGCTCATTCCATACATGTACCACCCTCTGCGTGAAAAAGTTGCCCCTTAGGTCTCCTTTATACCTTTCCCCTCTCACCCTAAACCTATGTCCCTCTAGTTCTGGACTCCCCGACCCCAGGGAAAAGACTTTGTCTATTTATCCTATCCATGGCCCTCATAATTTTGTAAACCTCTAGGAGGCCATTCTGCCCTTCTCCCCCAGCCTGTTACACGGGAACAGGAGGCCATTCTGCCCTCCTCCCCCAGCCTGTTACATGGGAACAGGAGGCCATTCAGCCCCTCCTCCCCCAGCCTGTTACCCAGGAACAGGAGGCCATTCTGCCCTCCTCCCCCAGCCTGTTACATGGGAACAGGAGGCCATTCTGCCCTCCTCCCCCAGCCTGTTACCCAGGAACAGGAGGCCATTCTGCCTTCCTCCCCCAGCCTGTTACACAGGAACAGGAGGCCATTCAGCCCCTCCTCCTCCAGCCTGTTACCCAGGAACAGGAGGCCATTCTGCCCTCCTCCCCCAGCCTGTTACACAGGAACAGGAGGCCATTCTGCCCTCCTCCCCCAGCCTGTTACATGGGAACAGGAGGCCATTCAGCCCCTCCTCCCCCAGCCTGTTACACAGGAACAGGAGGCCATTCTGCCTTCCTCCCCCAGCCTGTTACACAGGAACAGGAGGCCATTCAGCCCCTCCTCCTCCAGCCTGTTACATGGGAACAGGAGGCCATTCAGCCCCTCCTCCCCCAGCCTGTTACACAGGAACAGGAGGCCATTCTGCCCTCCTCCCCCAGCCTGTTACATGGGAACAGGAGGCCATTCAGCCCCTCCTCCCCCAGCCTGTTACACAGGAACAGGAGGCCATTCTGCCTTCCTCCCCCAGCCTGTTACACAGGAACAGGAGGCCATTCAGCCCCTCCTCCTCCAGCCTGTTACATGGGAACAGGAGGCCATTCAGCCCCTCCTCCCCCAGCCTGTTACACAGGAACAGGAGGCCATTCTGCCCTCCTCCCCCAGCCTGTTACATGGGAACAGGAGGCCATTCAGCCCCTCCTCCCCCAGCCTGTTACACAGGAACAGGAGGCCATTCTGCCTTCCTCCCCCAGCCTGTTACACAGGAACAGGAGGCCATTCAGCCCCTCCTCCTCCAGCCTGTTACACAGGAACAGGAGGCCATTCAGACCCTCCTCCTCCAGCCTGGTACCCAGGAACAGGAGGCCATTCAGCCCCGGGAGCCTGTTCTGCTGCTGATTCCCCTCCTAACCCCACAGGCATGTGTGTGTGTGTGTGTGTGGGGGGGGGGGGGGTGGGGTGGGTGTGTGTGTCTGTGTGGAGTGTGTGTTTGTGGGTGTGTGTGTCTGTGAGTGTGTGGGTGTGTGTGTCTGTGTGTGGGTGTGTGTGTCTGTGTGGAGTGTGTGTTTGTGGGTGTGTGTGTTTCTGAGTGTGCGGGTGTGTGTGTTTCTGAGTGTGTGGGTGTGTGTGTCTGTGTGTGTGTGTCTGTGTGAAGTGTGTGTTTGTGGGTGTATGTGTTTCTGAGTGTGTGGGTGTGTGTGTCTGTGTGTGGGTGTGTGTGTCTGTGTGGAGTGTGTGTTTGTGGGTGTGTGTGTTTTTGAGTGTGTGGGTGTGTGTGTCTGTGTGTGGGTGTGTGTGTCTGTGTGGAGTGTGTGTTTGTGGGTGTGTGTGTTTTTGAGTGTGTGGGTGTGTGTGTCTGTGTGGAGTGTGTTTGTGGGTGTATGTGTTTCTGTGTGTGTGGAGTGTGTGTGTCTGTGAGTGTGTGGGTGTGTGTGTCTGTGTGTGGGTGTGTGTGTCTGTGTGTGGGTGTGTGTGTCTGTGTGTGGGTGTGTGTTTGTGGGTGTATGTGTTTCTGAGTGTGTGGGTGTGTGTGCCTGTGTGTGGGTGTGTGTGTATGTCTGTGTGTGGGTGTGTGTGTATGTCTGTGTGTGTGTGTGTGTGGGTGTGTGTCTGTGTGGAGTGTGTGTTTGTGGGTGTATGTGTTTCTGAGTGTGTGGGTGTGTGTGCCTGTGTGTGGGTGTGTGTGTATGTCTGTGTGTGTGGGTGTGGGTGTCTGTGTGTGTGGGTGTGTGTGTATGTCTGTGTGTGGGTGTGTGTGTCTGTGTGTGTGGGTGTGTGTCTGTGTGTGTGGGTGTGTGTCTGAGAGTGTGTGGGTGTGTGTGTCTGTGTGTGGGTGTGTGTCTGTGTGTGGGTGTGTGTCTGTGTGTGTGGGTGTGTGTCTGAGAGTGTGTGGGTGTGTGTGTCTGTGTGTGGGTGTGAATCTGTGTGGAGTGTGTGTGTGTTTGTGGGTGTATGTGTTTGTGAGTGTGTGGGCGTGTGTGTCTGTGGGTGTGTGAGAGTGTGTGTATGTCTGTGTGTGGGTGTGTGTGTCTGTGTGTGGGTGTGTGTGTCTGTGTGTGTGTGGGTGTGGGTGTCTGTGTGTGGGTGTGTGTGTCTGTGTGTGTGTGGGTGTGTGTGTCTGTGTGTGGGTGTGTGTGTATGTCTGTGTGTGTGGGTGTGGGTGTCTGTGTGTGTGGGTGTGTGTGTATGTCTGTGTGTGGGTGGGTGTGTCTGGGTGCGTGACTGTGTGTGTGGGTGTGTGTGTGTGTATGTCTGTGTGTGGTTGTGTGGGGTGTGTGTGTGTTTGGGGTGTGTATGTGTCTGTGTGTGTGTCTGTGTGTTGGGTGTGTGTGTGTCTGTTCATGTGTGTGTGTGTCTGTGTGTGGGTGTGTGTGTGTGGGGTGTGTGTGTCTGTGCGGGGGGTGTGTGTGTCTGTGAGTGTGGTTGTGTGTGTGTTTGTGAGTGTGGTTGTGTGTGTGTTTGTGGGTGTGTGTGTGTGTGGGTGTGTGTATGTGGGGGGTGTGTGTGTCTGTGTGTGTGTGTGTGTCTGCTTGTGTGGGGGGTGTATTTGGGCTGTGTGTGTGTGTATTGGGGGAGTGTGTGGGTGTGTGTATGTAGGGTGAGTGTGTGTGTCAGTGTGGGGTATGTGTGTGTCTATGTGTATATGTCTCTGTGTGTGTGTCTGTGTGTGGATATGTGGGGGTGTCTGTGTGTTGGGTGTGTGTCTGTCTGTCTATCTGTGTGTGTGTGTGTGTGTCTGTGTGTGAGTGTGTGTGTGTGGGGGGTGTGTCTGTGTGTGTGTGTCTGTGAGAGTGTGTGAGTGTGTGTCTGTGAGAGTGTGTCTGTGTGTGTGTGTCTGTGAGAGTGTGTGAGTGTGTGTCTGTGAGAGTGTGTCTGTGTGTGTGTGTGTGTGTGGGGGGGCGTGGGGGTGTCCGTGTGTTGGGTGTGTGTGTCTGTCTATCTGTGAGTGTGTGTGTGTGCGTGTGCGTGCCTGTGTGTGAGTGTGTGTGTGAGTGAGTGTGTGTATGTCTGTGAGTGAGTGTGTGTGGGTGTGTGTGTGTGTGGGTGTGTGTGTGTGTCTGTGAGTGTGTGGGTGTGTGTGTTTGTGTGAATGTGTGTGTCTCTGTGTGTGTGTGTGTGTGTGTGTGAGTGTGTGAGTGTGTGTCTGTGTGTGAGTGTGTATATGTCTGTGTGTGTGTGTGTGAGGATCTGTGTGTGTGTCTGTGTGTGGGGGTGTCTGTGTGTGTGTCTGTGTGTGGGGGTGTGTGTGTCTGTGAGAGTGTGTCTGTGTGTGTGTCTGTGTGTGGGAGCGTGGGGGTGTCTGTGTGTTGGGTGTGTGTCTGTGTGTGTGTCTGTCTATCTGTGTGTGTGTGTGTGCGCCTGTGTGTGGGTGTGTCTGTGAGAGTGTGTGAGTGTGTGTGAGTGTGTGTCTGTGAGAGTGTGTGGGTGTGTCTGTGTGTGTGTGTCTGTGTGAGTGGGTGTGTGTGTGTGTCTGTGTGTGGGGGCGTGGGGCTGTCTGTATGTTGGGTGTGTGTCTGTGTGTGTGTCTGTCTATCTGTGTGTGTGTGTCTGTGTGTGTGTGTCTGTCTATCTGTGTGTGTGTGTCTGTGTGTGAGTGTGTGTGTATGTTCGTGTGTGAGTGAGTGTGTGTGTGTGTCTGTGTGTGGGGGGGTGTGTGTCTGTGAGAGTGTGAGAGTGTGTCTGTGTGTGGGGGCGTGGGGGTGTCTGTGTGTTGGGCGTGTGTCTATCTGTGTGTGTGTGTGTGTGCCTGTGTGTGAGTGTGTGTCTGTGTGTGGGTGTGTGTGTGTGTCTGTGAGTGTGTGGGTGTGTGTGTTTGTGTGAATGTGTGTGTCTGTGTCTGTGTGTGTGTCTGTCTGTGAGTTGGGCGTGTGTCTATCTGTGTGTGTGTGTGTGTGTGCCTGTGTGTGAGTGTGTGTCTGTGTCTGTGTGTGGGTGTGTGTCTGTGAGTGTGTGGGTGTGTGTGTTTGTGTGAATGTGTGTGTCTGTGTCTGTGTGTGTGTCTGTCTGTGTGTGAGGGTCTTTGTGTGTGTCTGTGTGTTGGGTGTGTGTCTGTCTATCTGTGTGTGTGTGTGTGTGTGTGAGTGTGTGTGTGTCTGTGAGAGTGTGTGAGTGTGTGTCTGAGAGAGTGTGTGGGTGTGGGTGTGTCTGTGTGTGTGTGTCTGTGTGTGGGGGCGTGGGGGTGTCTGTGTGTATGTCTGTGTGTGTGTGTCTGTGAGAGTGTGTGGGTGTGTCTGTGTGTGTGTGTCTGTGTGAGTGGGTGTGTGTGTGTCTGTGAGAGTGTGTCTGTGAGAGTGTGTCTGTGTGTGTGTGTCTGTGTGTGGGGGCGTGGGGGTGTCTGTGTGTTGGGTGTGCCTGTGTGTGTGCCTGTGTGTGAGTGTGTGTGTCTGTGTGTGGGGTGGGGGTGTCTGTGTGTGTGTGTCTGTGTGTGGGGTGGGGGTGTCTGTGTGTGTCTGTGTGAGTGGGTGTGTGTGTGTCTGTGAGAGTGTGCGAGTGGCTGTGTGTGTGTCTGTGAGAGTGTGTGGGGGTGTGTGTGTGTCTGTGTGGGGGTGTGTGTGTCTGTGAGAGTGTGTCTGTGTGTGAGTGTGTGTGTGTATGTCTGTGTGTGGATGAGTCTGTGTGTATCTGTGTGTGTCTGTGTGTGTGTCTGTGAGTGTGGGCGTGTGTGTCTGTGTGTGTGGGTGTGTGTGGGTGTGTGTCTGTGTGTGTGGGCGTGTGTGTCTGTGTGTGTGGGTGGGTGTGTCTGTGTGTGTGTGTCTCTGTGTGTGTGGGCGGGGCCGTGTGTGTATCTGTGTGTGGGTGTCTGTGGGTGTGTGTGTGTCTGCATGTGTGGGGATGTGTATGTGTCTGTGTATGGAGGTGTGTGTTTGGGGTGTGTGTGGAGGTGTATGTGTGTGGGGTGTGTGTGTGTGTCTGTGAGTGTGGGCGTGTGTCAGGGTGTGTGTGTGTCTATGTGTGCGTGTCTGTGTGGGGGGTGGGGGTATCTGGGGGGTGTGTGGGTCTTTGTGTTGGGTGTGTCTGCGTGAGTCTGTGTGTGTGTCTGTGTGTGTGTCTGTGAGTGTGTGGGCGTGTGTGTCTGTGTGTGTGGGTGTGTGTGTCTGTGTGTGTGTCTCTGTGTGTGTGGGCGGGGCCGTGTGTGTATCTGTGTGTGGGTATGTGTGTGTATGAGTGTGAGTGGGTGTGTGTGTGTGAGTGTGAATGTGTGAGTATGTGTGTGAGTGTGTGAGTGTGAATGTGTGAGTATGTGTGTGAGTGTGTGAGTGTGTGTGTGTGGGTGTATTGGTGTGTGGAGTGTGTGTGTGTGATTGTGGGTGTGTGAGTGTGAGTGTGTGGGTATGGGTGTGTGGAGTGTGTGTGGGTGTGAGTGTGAATGTCTGTGTGCGTGTGTCCGTGTGTCTGTGTGTGTGGGCGGGGCTGTGTGTGTCTGTGGCGTGTGGGTGTGTGAGGGTGTGTCTGCATGTGTGGGGGTGTATTTATGTCTGTGTGTGCGTGTCTGTGTGTGGGTGTGGGTGTGTTTGGGGTGTGTATGTGTCTGTGTGTGTATGTCTGTGTGTGTCTGAGTGTTGTGTGTGTCTGTGTGGGGGGGGTGTGGGTGGGGGGGGTGTCTGTGTGGGGGGGTGTGGGTGGGGTGTGTGTCTATGTGTGCGTGTCTGTGTGTGGGGGTGGGGGTGTCTGGGGGGATGTGGATCTTTGTGTTGGGTGTGTCTGTGTGTCTGTGAGTGTGGGTGAGTGTGTGTGTGTGTCTGTGTGTGTGTGGGTGTGTCCGTGTGTCTGTGTGTGTGGGCGAGAGTGTGTGTATATCTGTGTGTGTGTGTGTGGGTGTGTGAGGGTGTGTCTGCGTGTGTGGGGCTGTATATGTGTCTGTGTGCGCATGTCTGTGTGTGCGTGTGTGTGTGTGTTTGGGGTGTGTATGTGTCTGTGTGGGGGATGTCTGTTCGTGTGTGTGTCTGTGTGTGGGTGGGTGTGTGTGTGAGAGAGTGAGTGTGTGTGTGGGTGTGTGTGTGTGTGGGTGTGTGTCAGTGTGGGTGTGTGGGTGTGTGTGTGGGGGTTGTGTGGGGTGTGTGTGTGAATGAAGGGGATAGGGTCGGGGTGTGTGAGTGTGTGTGTATATGTGTGTGTCTGTGTGTGAGTGTGGGGGTGTGGGTGCGTGTGGGTGTGTGAGTGTGTATGTGGGTGTGGGTGTGGAGTGTGTGGGTGTGGAGTGTGTGGGTGTGGAGTGTGTGGGTGTGGAGTGTGTGGGTGTGGAGTGCGTGGGTGTGGAGTGCGTGGGTGAGTGTGTGTGTGTGAG
>NW_028270176.1:26954693-26967193 GCF_037043375.1 Chiloscyllium plagiosum | reverse complement strand
GTGTGGGGTGTGTGTGTGTGAATGTGTGTGTGGGTGGGTGTGTGTGAGGGTGTGTGTGTCTGTGTGTGTGGCTGTGGGTGTGTGGGTGGGTGTGGGTGTGTGTGGGTGTGAGGAGTGTGTGTGTGAGTGTGAGGGTGTGAGTGTGAGGGTGTGTGGGTGCATGTGTGTGTGTGAGAGAGTGTGTGAGTGTGAGTGAGTGTGTGAGTGCGTGTGTGAGTGTGTGAGTGAGAGTGTGAGTGAGAGTGTGAGGATGTGGGTGTGGGTGTGGGTGTGACTGTGTGAGTGTGTGTGGGTGTGTGTGTGTGAGTGTGAGTGTGTGTGTGGGTGTGAGTGCGTGTGGAGTGTGTGTGTGGAGTGTGTGTGTGGAGTGTGTTGGTGTGTGTGTGTGTGTGTGGGGTGTGTGTGTCTGTGTGAGAGAGTGTATGTGTGTGGGTGTGGGTGTGAGTGTGAGTGGGTGTGGGTGTGTGGGGGGTGGGTGGGATGTGTCTGTGGGTATGTGTGTGGGTGTGTGAGTGTGTGTGGGGTGTGTGTGTGTCTGTGTGTGTGTGGAGTGTGGGTGTGTCTGTGTGAGAGAGTGTATGTGTGTGGGTGTGGGTGTGAGTATGTGTGGGTGTGATTGTGGGCGTGAGTGTGTGTGTGTGGGGTGTGTGTGGAGGGTGTGTGGGTGTGAGTGTGGGTGTGTGTGTTTGGGGGTGTGGGGTTTGTGTGAGCGTGTGTGTGTGTGAGTGAGTGAAGGGGATAGGGTCGGTGTGTGTGTGTGTGTGTGAGTGTGTGAGTATGTGTGTGTGTGAGTGTGGGTGTGTGTGTGTGTGTGGGTGTGTAGGTGTGGGGTGTGGGTGCGTGTGGGTGTGTGTGTGTGTGGGGGTGTGTGTGTATGAGTGTGTGTGTGTGTGTGTGTGTGTGTGTGTGTGGGTGTGAGTGTGAGTGTCTGTGTGTGTGTGGGGGTGCGTGTGTGGGGGGGGGGTGCGTGTGTGTGAGTGTGTGTGTGTGTGGGGTGTGTGTGTGTGTGAGTGTGTGTGTGTGTGAGAGTGTGTGTGTGTGTCTGTGTGTGTCTGTGTGTGAGTGTGAGTGTGGGTGTGAGTGTGGGTGTGAGTGTGGGTGTGAGTGAGTGTGTGTGTGTGTGGAGTGTGTGGATGTGAGTGTGAGTGTGTGGCGTGTGTGAGTGTGAGTGTGTGGAATGTGTGTGTGTGAGTGTGAGTATGTGTGTGTGGGTGTGAGGAGTGTGTGTGTGAGGGTGTGAGTGTGAGTGTGGAGTGTGTGTGTGTGTGGGTGTGTGTGTGAGTGTGGGTGTGTGTGTGAGTGAGTGAAGAGGATAGGGTCGGTGTGTGAGTGTGTGTCTGTGTGTGAGTGTGTGTGTGAGCGTGTGAGTGTGTGTGAGAGCGTGTGAGTGTGTGAGTGCGTGTGAGTGTGTGAGTGTGTGGAGAGTGTGAGTGTGTGTGTGTGAGAGAGTGGGTGTGTGTGTATGAGTGTGTGTGTGGGTGAGTGTGAGTGTGTGTGTGGTTGTGAGTGTGTGTGAGAGTGGGTGTGGGGGTGTGTGTGTGTGTGAGTGTGAGTGTGGGTGTGGGTGTGGGGGTGTGGGTGTGTGAGTGTGTGAGTGAGTGGGTGTGGGTGTGGGTGTGTGAGTGTGGGTGTGGGTGTGGGTGTGAGTGGGTGTGGGTGTGGGTGTGAATGTGAGCGTCTGTGTGAGAGAGTGTATGTGTGTGGGTGTGAGTGCGTGTGGGTGTGATTGTGGGCGTGGGTGTGATTGTGGGCGTGAGTGTGTGTGTGTGTGTGTGTGTGTGTGTGGGGGCGGTGTGTGGGTGTGGGGTGTGAGTGTGTGGAGGTGTGTGTGGGTGTGGGGTGTGAGTGTGTGGAGGTGTGTGTGGGTGTGAGAGAGTGTGGGTGTGTGTGGGTGTTGGTGTGTGTGTGTCTGTCTGTGTGTGTGAGTGTGTGTGTGTGGAGTGTGTGGGTGAGAGTGTGGGGGGGTGTGGGGTGTGTGAGTGTGGGTGTGTGTGAGTGAGTGAAGGGGATAGGGTCGGTGTGTGTGTGTCTGTGTGTGTCTTTGTGTGAGTCTGTGTGTGTGTATGTGTGTGGGTGTGAGTGTGAGTGTGTGTGTGTGGGGTGTGGGAGTGTGTGTGAGTGTGTGTGGGGGTGTGTGTGTGTGAGAGTGAGTGTGTGTGTGTGGGGTGTGTGTGAGAGTGTGTGTGTGTGTGGGGTGTGTGTGAGAGTGAGTGTGTGTGTGTGGGGTGTGTGTTGGTGTGTGTGAGAGTGAGTGTGTGTGTGTGGGTGTGTGTTGGTGTGTGAGAGTGTGTGTGTGGGGGTGTGTGAGAGTGTGGGTGTGTGTGTGTGTGTGAGTGAGTGAAGAGGATAGGGTCGGTGTGTGTGTGTGTGTGTGTGTGTGAGTGTGGGTGTGAGTGTGTGTGTGAGTGAGTGTGTGTGTGTGTGTGAGAGAGAGATGGTGTGTGTGTGTGAGTGTGTGTGTCTGTGTGTGTGTGTCTGTGTGTGTGTGTGTGTCTGTGTGTGTGAGTGTGAGTGTGTGAGTGTGGGTGTGGGTGTGTGAGTGTGTGGAGGTGTGTGTGGGTGTGTGTGTGTGTGTGTGTGTTTTTGTGTGGGTGTGTGTGTGGGGGGTGTGTGTGTGTGAATGTGTGTGTGGGTGGGTGTGTGAGAGGGTGTGTGTGTCTGTGTGTGTGGCTGTGGGTGTGTGGGTGGGTGTGGGTGTGTGTGGGTGTGTGAGGGTGTGAGTGTGGGCGGGTGTGGGGGTGTGTGTGGGTGGGTGTGTGTGGGTGTGTGTGTGTGTCTGTGTGGGTGTGTGTCTGTGTGGGTGTGTGAGGGTGTGTGTCTGTGTGTGTGGGTGGGTGTGTGTCTGTGTGTGTGTGTGTCTGTGTGAGTGTGAGTGTGTGGGTGTGTGTCTGTGGGTGTGTGTCTGTGGGTGTGTGTCTGTGGGTGTGTGTCTGTGTGTGGGTGTGGGTGAGTGTGTGTGTGCGGGTGTGTGTGTGGGTGTGTGTCTGTGTGTGTGTGTCTGTGTGTGTGTGTGTGTGTGTGTGGAGTGTGGGTGTGTGTGGGTGTGTGTCTGTGTGAGAGAGTGTATGTGTCAGGGTGTGAGTGTGTGTGGGTGTGAGTGTGTGGGTGTGGGGTGTGTGTGAAGGGTGTGTGGGGGGTGTATGAGTGTGTGTGTGCGTGGGTGTGGGGTGTGTGTGTGTGTGGGTGTGTGAGAGTGTGGGTGTGTGTGAGTGTGGGTGTGTGTGGGTATGTGTTGGGGGGTGTGGGGTGTGTGTGAGAGTGTGGGTGTGTGGGTGTGAGTGAGTGAGTATGTGTGTGCGTATGTGTGTGTGGGTGTGTGTGTGTGTGTGTGAGAGTGTGTAGGTATGGGGTGTGGGTGCGTGTGGGTGTGTGTGTGTGAGTGTGTGTGTGTGAGTGTGGGGTGTGTGTGTGTGTGAGAGTGTGTGTGTGTGTCTGTGTCTGTGTGTGGGTGTGTGTGTGTGAATGAGTGAAGAGGATAGGGTCGGTGTGTGCGTGGGTGTGTGAGTGTGTGTCTGTGTGTCTGTGTGTGTCTGTGGGTGTGAGTGTGTGGGTGTATGTCTGTGTCTGTGTGTGTGTCTGTCTGTATCTATGTGGGTGTGAGTGTGTGTCTGTGTGTGTGGGTGTGAGTGTGTGGGTGTATGTCTGTGTGAGAGTGTGTGGGTGTATGTCTGTGTGTGTGGGTGTGAGTGTGTGGGTGTGAGTGTGTGGGTGTATGTGTGTGGGTGTGAGTGTGTGGGTGTCTGTCTGTGTGTGGGTGTGAGTGTGTGGGGGTGAGTGTGTGTGGGGGTGTATGTCTGTGTGTGAGTGTGAGTGTGTGGGTGTATGTCTGTGTGTGAGTGTGAGTGTGTGGGTGTGAGTGTGTGGGTGTCTGTCTGTGTGTGGGTGGGAGTGTGTGGGGGTGAGTGTGTGTGGGGGTGTATGTCTGTGTGTGAGTGTGAGTGTGTGGGTGTATGTCTGTGTGTGAGTGTGAGTGTGTGGGTGTATGTCTGTGTGTGTGGGTGTGAGTGTGTGGGTGTATGTCTGTGTGTGTGGGTGTGTGTGTGTGGGTGTATGTCTGTGTGTGTGGGTGTGAGTGTGTGGGTGTATGTCTGTGTGTGTGGGTGTGAGTGTGTGGGTGTATGTCTGTGTGTGTGGGTGTGAGTGTGTGGGTGTCTGTCTGTGTGTGGGTGTATGTCTGTGTGTGTGGGTGTGAGTGTGTGGGTGTCTGTCTGTGTGTGGGTGTGAGTGTGTGGGTGTGTGTGTGTGTGTGAGTATGTGGGTGTATGTCTGTGTGTGTGGGTGTGAGTGTGTGGGTGTGAGTGTGTGGGTGTATGTCTGTGTGTGGGTGTGTGAGTGTGTGGGTGTGTGAGTGTGTGGGTGTATGTCTGTGTGTGTGGGTGTGAGTGTGTGGGTGTGAGTGTGTGTGTGGGTGTGTGTGTTGGGGGGGTGTGGGGTGTGTGTGAGAGTGTGGGTGTGTGGGTGTGAGTGAGTGAAGGGGATAGGGTCGGTGTGTGTGAGTGAGTGAGTATGTGTGGGTGTGTGTGTGTGAGAGTGTGTAGGTGTGGGGTGTGGGTGCGTGTGTGGGTGTGTGTGAGTGTGTGTGTGTGGGGTGTGTGTGGGTGTGTGAGAGTGTGTGTGTGTGTGTGTCTGTGTGTGGGTGTGTGTGTGTGGGTGAGTGAGTGAAGAGGATAGGGTCGGTGAGTGTGTGGGTGTGTGAGTGTGTGGGTGTGTGTGTGTGTGTGTGTGTCTGTGTGTGTGTCTGTCTGTATCTATGTGGGTGTGAGTGTGTGTCTGTGTGTGTGGGTGTGAGTGTGTGGGTGTATGTCTGTGTGAGAGTGTGTGGGTGTATGTCTGTGTGTGTGGGTGTGAGTGTGTGGGTGTGAGTCTGTGTGTGAGTGTGAGTGTGTATGTCTGTGTGTGTGGGTGTGAGTGTGTGGGTGTCTGTCTGTGTGAGAGTGTGTGGGTGTATGTCTGTGTGTGTGGGTGTGAGTGTGTGGGTGTGAGTGTGTGGGTGTGAGTGTGTGGGTGTATGTGTGTGGGTGTGAGTGTGTGGGTGTCTGTCTGTGTGTGGGTGTGAGTGTGTGGGTGTGAGTGTGTGTGGGGGTGTAAGTCTGTGTGTGAGTGTGAGTGTGTGGGTGTATGTCTGCGTGTGTGGGTGTGAGTGTGTGGGTGTATGTCTGTGTGTGTGGGTGTGAGTGTGTGGGTGTATGTCTGTGTGTGTGGGTGTGAGTGTGTGGGTGTCTGTCTGTGTGTGGGTGTATGTCTGTGTGTGTGGGTGTGAGTGTGTGGGTGTCTGTCTGTGTGTGGGTGTGAGTGTGTGGGTGTGTGTGTGTGAGTATGTGGGTGTATGTCTGTGTGTGTGGGTGTGAGTGTGTGGGTGTGAGTGTGTGGGTGTATGTCTGTGTGTGGGTGTGTGAGTGTGTGGGTGTGTGAGTGTGTGGGTGTATGTCTGTGTGTGGGTGTGTGAGTGTGTGGGTGTGAGTGTGTGTGTGGGTGTGTGTGTTGGGGGGGTGTGGGGTGTGTGTGAGAGTGTGGGTGTGTGGGTGTGAGTGAGTGAAGGGGATAGGGTCGGTGTGTGTGAGTGAGTGAGTATGTGTGGGTGTGAGTGTGTGAGAGTGTGTAGGTGTGGGGTGTGGGTGCGTGTGTGGGTGTGTGTGTGAGTGTGTGTGTGTGGGGTGTGTGTGGGTGTGTGAGAGTGTGTGTGTGTGTGTGTCTGTGTGTGGGTGTGTGTGTGTGGGTGAGTGAGTGAAGAGGATAGGGTCGGTGAGTGTGTGGGTGTGTGAGTGTGTGGGTGTGTGTGTGTGTGTGTCTGTGTGTGTGGGTGTATGTCTGTGTCTGTGTGTGTGTCTGTCTGTATCTATGTGGGTGTGAGTGTGTGTCTGTGTGTGTGGGTGTGAGTGCGTGGGTGTATGTCTGTGTGAGAGTGTGTGGGTGTATGTCTGTGTGTGTGGGTGTGAGTGTGTGGGTGTGTGTGTGGGTGTGAGTCTGTGTGTGAGTGTGAGTGTGTATGTCTGTGTGTGTGGGTGTGAGTGTGTGGGTGTCTGTCTGTGTGTGGGTGCGAGTGTGTGGGTGTGAGTGTGAGTGTGTGGGTGTATGTCTGTGTGTGTGGGTGTGAGTGTGTGGGTGTGAGTGTGTGGGTGTCTGTCTGTGTGTGGGTGTGTGTGTGAGTATGTGGGTGTATGTCTGTGTGTGTGGGTGTGAGTGTGTGGGTGTGAGTGTGTGGGTGTGAGTGTGTGGGTGTGTGTGTGGGTGTGAGTGTGTGGGTGTATGTCTGTGTGTGGGTGTGAGTGTGTGGGTGTGTGAGTGTGTGTGTGTGTGAGTGTGTGGGTGTATGTCTGTGTGTGTGGGTGTGAGTGTGTGGGTGTGAGTGTGTGTGAGTGTGTGAGTGTCTGTCTGTGCGTGTCTGTCTGTGCGTGTCTGTCTGTGCGTGTCTGTGTGTGAGTGTGTGGGTGTGAGTGTGTGGGTGTGAGTGTGTGGGTGTGAGTGTGTGGGTGTATGTCTGTGTGTGGGTGTGAGTGTGTGGGTGTGTCTGTGTGTGAGTGTGTGGGTGTATGTCTGTGTGTGTGGGTGTGAGTGTGTGGGTGTGAGTGTGTGTGTGGGTGTCTGTCTGTGTGTGTCTGTCTGTGTGTGTGTGTGTGTGAGTGTGAGTGTGTAGGTGTGTGTGTGTGGGTGTGAGTGTGTGGGTGTATGTCTGTGTGTGGGTGTGAGTGTGTGGGTGTGAGTGTGTGGGTGTGAGTGTGTGGGTGTGTGTCTGTGGGTGTATGTCTGTGTGTGTGGGTGTGAGTGTGTGGGTGTATGTCTGTGTGTGCGTGTGAGTGTGTGCGTGTGAGTGTGTGCGTGTGAGTGTGTGCGTGAGTGTGTGGGTGTGAGTGTGTGGGTGTATGTCTGTGTGTGTGGGTGTGAGTTTGTGGGTGTATGTCTGTGTGTGTGGGTGTGAGTATGTGTGTGTGTGGGTGTGAGTGTGTGGGTGTATGTCTGTGTGTGGGTGTGGGTGTGAGTGTGTGGGTGTGTGTCTGTGTGTGGGTGAGTGTGAGTGTGTGGGTGTGTGTCTGTTTGTGGGTGTGAGTGTGAGTGTGTGGGTGTGTGTCTGTGTGTGGGTGAGTGTGAGTGTGTGGGTGTGTGTCTGTGTGTGGGTGTGAGTGAGAGTGTGTGGGTGTGTGTCTGTGTGTGGGTGAGTGTGAGTGTGTGGGTGTGTGTCTGTGTGTGGGTGTGAGTGTGAGTGTGTGGGTGTGTGTCTGTGTGTGGGTGAGTGTGAGTGTGTGGGTGTGTGTCTGTGTGTGGGTGTGAGTGTGAGTGTGTGGGTGTGTGTCTGTGTGTGGGTGTGAGTGTGAGTGTGTGGGTGTGTGTCTATGTGTGGGTGAGTGTGAGTGTGTGGGTGTGTGTCTGTGTGTGGGTGTGGGTGTGAGTGTGAGTGTGTGGGTGTGTGTCTGTGTGTGTGTGTGTGTGTGAGTGTGTGTGTGTGTGTGTGTCTGTGAGTGTGTGGGTGTGAGTGTGAGTGTGTGGGTGTGTGTCTATGTGTGGGTGAGTGTGAGTGTGTGGGTGTGTGTCTGTGTGTGGGTGAGTGTGAGTGTGTGGGTGAGTGTGAGTGTGTGGGTGTGTGTAAGTGTGTATGTCTGTGGGTGTGAGTGTGTATGTCTGTGTGTGTGAGTGTGTGTGTGAGTGTGTGTGTGTGTGTGTGTGAGTGTGTGTGTGAGTGAGGGTGTGTGTGTGGGTGTGTGTCTGTGAGTGTGTGGGTGTGAGTGTGTGGGTGTGTGTCTGTGTGTGGGTGAGTGTGAGTGTGTGGGTGTGTGTCTGTGTGTGGATGAGTGTGAGTGTGTGGGTGTGTGTCTGTGTGTGGGTGAGTGTGAGTGTGTGGGTGTGTGTCTGTGTGTGGGTGAGTGTGAGTGTGTGGGTGTGTGTCTGTGTGTGGGTGAGTGTGAGTGTGTGGGTGTGTGTCTGTGTGTGGGTGAGTGTGAGTGTGTGGGTGTGTGTCTGTGTGTGGGTGAGTGTGAGTGTGTGGGTGTGTGTCTGTGTGTGGGTGAGTGTGAGTGTGTGGGTGTGTGTCTGTGTGTGGGTGAGTGTGAGTGTGTGGGTGTGTGTCTGTGTGTGGGTGTGAGTGTGTGGGTGTGTGTCTGTGTGTGGGTGAGTGTGAGTGTGTGGGTGTGTGTCTGTGTGTGGGTGAGTGTGAGTGTGTGGGTGTGTGTCTGTGTGTGGGTGTGAGTGTGTGGGTGTGTGTCTGTGTGTGGGTGAGTGTGAGTGTGTGGGTGTGTGTCTGTGTGAAAGCAAAGAGGTGACATTGCAGAGTGAGTTTGCGATGGATTTTATTGATTCACCACGAGCCGCAGCTCAGGAGTGAGACAGAGGGGACAGAGCAGGGAGGGAGGGAGAGACCCGAACCGCGTCCCCCTTCCCCTTCCCTCCCCCCCCCCCCCCCCCGTGCCCACCCTCTGGAGGAGGGCGCTGAGGGGTGCAGCTCCAGTCCAGGAGCCTCAGTTCCTAGCGACAGTGTTGTGGATCCAGGAGACAAAGTTGCAGACCTTGGTGTAGACGCCAGGACGGTCTTTCTCGGCACAGCCATATCCCCAGGAGACGATTCCCTGGAGAACTCCATGACACACGACCGGACCCCCGGAATCTCCCTGGCAACAGCAACCAGAGACCAGATTGGTCAGCAGCTCTGGGACAATGGCACCCCCACCCCCCCGCCGGTGACACACCCACCCACACACACACACACACCCCCCACACACACACACCCACACACTCCCCACACACACACACCCACACACACACCCCCCCACCCACACACTCCCCACACACACACACACACACTCCCCACACACACACCCACACACACACCCCCCCACCCACACACTCCCCACACACACACACCCACACACTCCCCACACACACACACCCACACACACACACCCACACACTCCCCACACACACACCCACACACTCCCCACACACACACACCCACACACACACACCCCACCCACACACACTCCCCACACACACACACACCCCACCCACACACACACCCCACCCACACACTCCCCACACACACACACCCACACACTCCCCACACACACACACCCCCCACACACACACTCCCCACACACTCCCCACACACTCCCCACACACACAACCCCCCCCCACACACACACCCACAAACACACACCCACACACACACACACCCACCCACACACACACACACACCCCCACCCACACCCCCCCCACACACACACCCACCCCCACCCACACACCCCCCCCACACACACACCCACACACCCCCCCCACACACACACCCACAAACACACACCCACACCCACACACACCCCCAACCAACCCATCCGCACACACACACATCCACACACACACACCCACACACACACCCACACACACACACCCACACACACATCCACAAACACACACCCACAAACACACACCCACACCCTCCCCCCCACACACATCCCCCCACCCACACCCACACACTCCCCCCCCACACACATCCCCCCACACACACACATCCGCACACACATCCACAAACACACACCCACAAACACACACTCCCCCCCCACACACATCCCCCCACCCACACCCACACACTCCCCCCCCACACACATCCCCCCACCCACACCCACACACTCCCCCCCCACACACATCCCCCCACCCACACCCACACACTCCCCCCCCACACACATCCCCCCACCCACACCCACACACTCCCCCCCCACACACATCCCCCCACCCACACCCACACACTCCCCCCCCACACACATCCCCCCACCCACACCCACACACTCCCCCCCCCACACACATCCCCCCACACACACACATCCGCACACACATCCACAAACACACACCCACAAACACACACTCCCCCCCCACACACATCCCCCACCCACACCCACACACTCCCCCCCCACACACATCCCCCCCCACACACACACACACACACCCACAAACACACACCCACACACACCCTCCACACACCCACACACACCCTCCACACACCCACACACACCCACACACACACACTCCCCCCACACACACCCACACACGTCCCCCCACACACACCCACACACTTCCCCCCACACACACCCCCACATTCCCCCCACACACACACACTCCCCCCCCCACACACACACTCCCCCCCCCCACACACACACTCCCCCCCCACACACACACACTCCCCCCCCACACACACACACTCCCCCCCCACACACACACTCCCCCCCCACACACACACACACTCCCCCCCACACACACACACACTCCCCCCCACACACACACACACACACACACTCCCCCCCCCACACACACACACACTCCCCCCCCACACACACACACTCCCCCCCCCACACACACACACTCCCCCCCCACACACACACACTCCCCCCCCACACACACACACTCCCCCCCAACACACACACACACTCCCCCCCCACACACACACACTCCCCCCCAACACACACACACACTCCCCCCCACACACACACCCACACACACACACACCCACACACCCTCCACACACACACACACACCCACACACACCCACACACACACACTCCCCCCACACACACACACACACTTCCCCCCACACACACCCCCACATCCCCCCCCCACACACACACTCCCCCCCCACACACACACACTCCCCCCACACACACACACACTCCCCCCCCACACACACACACACACTCCCCCCCACACACACACACACACTCCCCCCCCACACACACACTCCCCCCCCCACACACACACACTCCCCCCCCCACACACACTCCCCCCCCCACACACACACACTCCCCCCCACACACACACACACACTCCCCCCACACACATACACACTCCCCCACACACACACACACACTCCCCCCTACACACACACACACACTCCCCCCCCCACACACACACACACTCCCCCCCCCACACACACACACTCCCCCCCCCCACACACACACACACACTCCCCCCCCACACACACACACACACTCCCCCCCACACACTCACTCCCCCCCCACACAAACACTCCCCCCCCACACAAACACTCCCCCCCACACACACACACTCCCCCCCCCACACACACACTCCCCCCCACACACACACACTCCCCCCCACACACACACTCCCCCCACGCACACACACTCCCCCCACACATACACACTCCCCCCACACATACACACTCCCCCCACACACACACACACACTCCCCCCCACACACACACACACACACTCCCCCCAAACACACACTCCCCCCAAACACACACACACACTCCCCCCAAACACACACACACACACTCCCCCCCCCACACACACACACACACTCCCCCCCCCCACACACACACTCCCCCCCACACACACACTCCCCCCCCACACACACACACACTCCGCCCCCCCACACACACCCACACATCCACACACACACTCCCCCCCACACATCCACACACACACTCCCCCCCCAGACACACCCACACACACACACACTCCCCCCCCACACACACTCCCCCCCACACACACACCCACACTCCCCCCCCCACACACTCCCCCCCACACACACACCCACACACACACTCCCCCCACGCACACACACTCCCCCCCCCACACCCACACACATGCACACACACACTCCCCCCCCACACACACACACACTCCCCCCCCACACACACACACTCCCCCCCCCACACACACACCCACACACTCCCCCCCACACACCCACACACACACTCCCCCCCACACACCCACACACACACTCCCCCCCACAGACACATCCACACACACACTCCCTCCCATCCCCCACACACACACACACTCCCCCCCATACACACACACTCCCCCCCATACACACACACTCCCCCCCATACACACACACTCCCCCCCACACACACACACACTCCCCCCCCACACACACACACACTCCCCCCCACACACACACCCACACACTCCCCCCCCACACACACACACCCACACACTCCCCCCCACACACCCACACACACACTCCCCCCCACACACCCACACACACACTCCCCCCCACAGACACATCCACACACCACACTCCCCCCCACCCCACACTCCCCCCCCACACACACACACTCCCCCCCACACACACACACACTCCCCCCCCACACACACACACACTCCCCCCCCCCCACACACACACACTCCCCCCCCCACACACACACTCCCCCCCCCACACACACACCCCCACACACACACTCCCCCCCCCCACACACACACTCCCCCCCCCACACACACACTCCCCCCCCCACACACACACTCCCCCCCCCACACACACACTCCCCCCCCCACACACACACTCCCCCCCCCCACACACACACTCCCCCCCCCCACACACACACTCCCCCCCCACACACACACTCCCCCCCCCACACACACTCCCCCCCACACACACTCCCCACACACACACTCCCCCCCCCACACACACACTCCCCCCCCCACACACACACTCCCCCCCCCACACACACACTCCCCCCCCACACACACACACACCCCCCCCACACACACACTCCCCCCCCC